>NC_135233.1:947919174-948081674 GCF_051348905.1 Ranitomeya variabilis
TTTTATGTTCTGCATAACATTCACATTTCTCAACCCTGACCTGTCTCACAGTCATGTATGACACTGTTAGTTGGGTAAAGGTACCTTCACACGAAGCGACGCTGCAGCGATAGCGACAACGATGTCGATCGCTGCAGCGTCGCTGTTTGGTCGCTGGAGAGCTGTCACACAGACCGCTCTCCAGCGATCAACTATGCCGAGGTCCCCTGGTAACCAGGGTAAACATCGGGTAACTAAGCGCAGGGCCGCGCTTAGTAACCCGATGTTTACCCTGGTTACCAGCGTAAAATCTAAAAAAAACAAACAGCACATACTTACATTCACGTCCCCCTGCGTCCACTTCCTGACTGACTGAGCGCCGTACAGTGAGAGCAGAGCGGTGACGTCACCGCTGTGCTGCTTTCACTTTCACTTTGCGGCGCTGAGTCAGAGGAGGAAGCAGACTGCAGGGGACGCAATGTGAGTATGTGCTGTTTGTTTTTTTTACATTTTACGCTAGTAACCAGGGTAAACATCGGGTAACTAAGCGCGGCCCTGCGCTTAGTAACCCGATGTTTACCCTGGTTACCAGTGTAAAACATCGCTGGTATCGTTGCTTTTGCTTTCAAACACAACGATACACAGCGATCGGACGACCAAATAAAGTTCTGGACTTTATTCAGCGACCAGCGACATCACAGCAGGATCCTGATCGCTGCTGCGTGTCAAACGAAACGATATCGCTAGCGAGGACGCTGCAACGTCACGGATTGCTAGCGATATCGTTATAATGTCGTTTCGTGTGAAGGTACCTTAAGAAAAGAAGCAGTCAGGTCCAGAATTGAACCATAAAATACAGTCACTGTATGGTAATGTGAATAAGCCCTAAAGAAAAAACACTGTGCCAGGGTGGTTCTGATGATGGCGTCCATAATTAAACAATATAGTCTAGCCTAGGTTAGTCTACATTGGTTAGTTTAGGGTTGTGGAAATCAGATGAATATTTACAGAGCATGATAAAGTATACCTTGCAGGGATGCTCTCCAGGTGACAACTCAAAATCACTGACTTTCTGTAAGTGCAATTTATTTGCAATGGTATCTGACGAAAAATGGCAAAACATAGAAACAATGAAATTATATATCACGACACCACGCATTTTTGCTATAAACTTTAGAGGGTTACTCCCAAAAAAAGCAAGTTTTCCCGAGAATGCAGATCGGCATCATACCCGACCTCTGCTCTATTCATTGTTTATGGGATTGATGGAAAAAATTGATTGCTGTACTCGGCTTTCTCCAGCAATCTCATAAGCATGGAGAGGACGCTGAGCATCAGCATCTCTGCTCTATTCAAAATGGAAATTACCCTCTAAAAGAAACTGGAATAGAGTGCCCGCTGAAATAAAACACATTGTACATACTCATAGGAGAATTTTTGGAAAAGAATAAAGGCTACGTAATACGAGTCAGACAACCGAAATCAGCTAAGAAAAGCAATGGCCGTTATACCAAAGTTGTTGTTTTCAAAAAAGTGAACTTCATTATTCACATTCCTGGCACAAATCTTCTCATCTACAGACCAGCGAGGAGACCTAGGGGATATAAAGCGAAGGTCATATCGTCAGCTATAAAACAGTGGCGATGAAATGCGTCGTTGTGTGTATATAAATATATATATCATGGAGTTCACATACTTTTAGACTTCTCTAATTATGACAGAGCACTGCAGATTTGTTTTTCAGATATTTACCAGTTCTCCATCTTCTTCTGGATGAATGACTTCACACACTTTCCGGTTTTCAAGTCATATAACTGGAGGTTAGGGGCTCCTGCTGCGCCATCTTTTCCACCTGCGATAAAACAAAGAACGGTTAAAGTTCTGTTATTAAAATAAGTGTTTCACAATATATGGCTGGAGATATCAAGGTTTCCCTTAGAGGGTTTTCCCCACCGCAGACATTTACGGCATGTCCCACCTCTGGGACATGTACTTAACTGCAGAATCAGGGTCCCCGACTCCTGTCCCACCAGAGAAAAATGAATGGCATCTTTATCACGTTGCACAATGGACCCCCAGTCCTGTACACACGTTATCCCTGATCTCTGGGACCTGACCTATCAGACATTTATGGCACAGCCGGTCAAAATAATATAGTTATTTAAGTGTCAAGGAGCACAACAAAACAACAACAAAAAAAACACATGGGCAGCTAAAGTGCTACATGTTTCATTTATTAGGTTACTATATTTCTTAGGACCTACATACTGTACAAAGGTTAGACAAGTGAGTAAAATGATGCAAAGAAGGCTTTCAAAGATAGAATTGTTGATATAGAAAATATCCTAAATCACCAAAATGCAAAGCGAATGAACAAAAGAGAAATGTCAATAGGATGAATATTTGATGCGATAATAATAATCTTTATTTATAATAATAATCTTTATTTATATAGCGCCAACATATTCCGCAGCGCTTTACAGTTTAACAGTTTCAAACACAACAGTCATAGGTAACAACGTTAACAATACAGTAATAAAGCAAAAATAAGACAAAATAAGACGACCCTGCTCGTGAGAGCTTACAATCTACAATGAGGTGGGGAGATACAAAGCACAGGTGTGTATTTACAATGGTGTATTTACAATGATGGTCCAGCCATCTTCAGGGAGTGGGGGGTAGATGGAAGTAGTGAATGGGTTACACACGCACAAAAACATAAAATGAGTTTGATTAGGGAACGTGATAGGCCGCTCTGAACAAATGTGTTTTGAGCGAGCGCCTAAAACTATGCAAGTTGTGCATGGTCCTAATGTCTTGGGGTAGAGCATTCCAGAGGATTGGCACAACACGGGAGAAGTCTTGGGAGTCGGGAGTGGGAGGTACGAATTAGTGCAGAGGTTAGTCGAAAGTCATTTGCAGAGCGCAGAGGTCGGTTAGGCCGATAGACAGAAATGAGGGAGGAGATGTAAGGGGGGGCCGCACTGTGGAGAGCTTTGTGGGTGAGAACAAGTACTTTGAATTGTATCCTGTAATGAATGGGCAGCCAGTGTAACGACTGGCGAAGAGTGGACACGTCCGAGTAACAATTAGCCAGATGGACGACCCTAGCTGCTGCATTAAGGATGGACTGGAGAGGGGAAAGTCGAGTGAGGGGGAGGCCAATTAATAGAGCGTTACAGTAGTCCAGACGGGAGTGGATTAGGGCGACAGTGAGGGTTTTTGTGGTCTCCATGGTGAGAAAAGGGCGAATTCTAGAGATGTTCTTTAGGTGTAAGCGGCACGATAGGGCAAGAGATTGTATGTGGGAGGTGAAGGACAGATCGGAGTCAAACATAACACCCAGACAGCGTGCCTGCTGCCGGGGTGTTATGATGGTGCCACCCATGGAGAGGGAAATGTCAGATTTAGGGAGGTTAGTAGAAGGCGGGAGCAGAAGAAGTTCAGTTTTGGAGAGGTTGAGTTTCAGATAGAGAGCGGACATGATGTTGGAGACTGCAGACAGGCAGTCAGTGGCGTTCTGTAGTACAGCGGGGGTAAGGTGTATAGTTGTTTGTCATCAGCATAAAGATGGTACTGAAAGCCAAATCTGCTGATGGTCTGTCCAATTGGGGCCGTGTAGAGGGAGAAGAGAAGGGGGCCAAGGACTGAGCCCTGAGGTACCCCGACAGTGAGAGGAAGAGGAGACGAAGTGGAGCCAGAGAACAGAACACTGAAGGAGCGGTCAGAAAGATAGGAGTTTGAGGCGATCACAGTTTGTGTTCAGAACTGCATTAAAGTATTGATTCTTCTTGGTACACTTGCACTTCGTTTCTGGAGGTTGTTTCAAGCATTATGAAGAACCAAGCACAGAACTTCTGTGGATGTAGACTGGTGCCAATCCTTCTGTCTCTTCGTGTAATCCCAGACAGCCTACTGTTGAACTTCCGGTCATGTGCAGCCGGGAAGTGTACGCCTGATTTCAGAGACGCACCAACACTGCCAAAATGAGCGACACACATGAGCAAGATTTAAATGAACTGGCGATGACGCCGGCTACCAGCTCTCGACGTAAGTCTAAGGCCTCGTTCTGGCTCTCAGACTTGCATAGAGCTGTGACTTCCAGATTGCCCAACAAACACTGGAGCGATCCGGCAGGTGACAATCTGCAGAAGATGACCGGAGTGGCACCGATAAAAGATGAAGATGGCAGCTGGTAAGTGTATTATTAGGGGCAGGAAAGTTAGAATAGAAGCACAACGCTAGCGCTGCAATAAAAACAAAGGCTGGAACGGTCCTTTATTGACGTCTGCAATGCTGAGAAATATAGGCACATCCTTATGTATCATGCAGTACCATCAAGGAGGCATCGTATTGACTCCAAATTTATTCTGCTGCAGGACAATAATCACAAACGTACAGCCAATGTCATTCATAACTATCATCAGCAGAAAGAAAAACAAGAAGGCAGGAAAGTGAAGGCCTCCACAGAACCCTGATCACAAAATTGCGCAGAAATACCACAGAATTCCACTATAGAGTTTGCTCTGGTGAGTGAGCTTGGACAGATCATTCTGAAGATCAATAAAGCTCATATATTATGATTTGTTCAAGGGGCTGTCCCACTATTAGAAGTGATCTCTAAGATGTGCGTTAACGTTCTGACCAGTGACGTCAACACCGCTCCATTCACTTAGCCTCTTTCCCGTTCAGTTCAGTTGATTGATGTGGAAGTGAGAACATATTCTACTGTACGACACCGCTTCTTAATTCTTACTACTTCATGTTAATGAGTAGCTGTTCAAAAGTGTCGAAGTAATACAGAGGAAAAATTTCTCCTTAAGGTACCGTCACACTAGGCGATATCGCCAGCAATCCGTGACGTTGCAGCGACCTGGATGGCGATATCGCTGTATTTGACACGCAGCAGCGATCTGGATCCCGCTGTGAAATTGCTGGTCGCTGCTAGAAGGTCTGCACATTATTTGGTCGCTAGGTCGCCGTGTATCGCCGTGTTTGACAGCAAAAGCGACGATACCAGCGATATTTTACACTGGTAACCAGGGTAAACATCGGGTTACTAAGCGCAGGGCCGCGCTTAGTAACCCGATGTTTACCCTGGTTACCAGCGTAAAAGTTAAAAAAACAAACAGTACATACTCACCTGCGCGTCCCCCAGCCTCTGCTTCCTGACACTAAAGCGCCGGCCCTAAACTGAAAGTGAAAGCAACAGCGGTGACGTCACCGCTCTGCTGTTAGGGCCGGAGCTCAGTCAGCGTCAGGATGCAGAGGCTGGGGGACGCGCAGGTGAGCATGTACTGTTTGTTTTTTTAACTTTTACGCTGGTAACCAGGGTAAACATCGGGTTACTAAGCGCGGCCCTGCGCTTAGCAACCCGATGTTTACCCTGGTTACCCGGGGACCTCGGCATCGCTGGTCGCTGGAGAGCGGTCTGTGTGACAGCTCTCCAGCGACCACACAGCGACGCTGCAGCGATCGGCATTGCTGTCGCTATCGCTGCAGCGTCGCTTAGTGTGACGGTACCTTTAGTCTGTATGCGCATGATTGCATATTAAGTGCCAATACAAAGACTAGATCCTGTTCTGTGAGATCAGGAAATCCTATCCTAATCCAATTCTTATATTTGCACAAGTCCTAAAATAAGCAGAGAAAACATACAAGTTCCGTTATCCTGGTTTCTTAAAATGCTAATCCATCTACCCTGCTAAACCAGTTCTTTACTTTTAATAGCCAAGAGGATAATTGCAGTTGCACTACATGGAGAAATTCCTCTACCAACAATTCACTTAATATGCAGTAAATGTAGGGCTGGTGGATTCCAGCCTCCGTATGCATCGCTAATGTCATTAAGGTACCTGTCCTCTCAGACATATTCCATAATAGCCATACAAGTTGAACTATCAAGGTCTTCAGAAACTGTATTTCACTGTTTGGCCGAGAACCAGGGCTGTGGAGTCGGAGTCCATTTTGGTGGAGTCGGTGTCATAGATATTGAGGAGTCGGAGGTTTGGCTTACCAACTCCACAGCCATGTCGAGAACTCTCAAGATACTGAAGATCCTCTTTTTAAAGAAAGCGGAAGTACTCATACTATGTCCATTAATCAGTGGTTGGTCCAGGAGAAGGAATGTCCTACAAAGGTCCTATGTGACAGCTCTTCTGCTGGAAGAACCATCCTGTGACAGCATTCCTCTCTGTATGATCAGCAGGTTCTGACATCTGGTCACATAAGTGTTTTTCTACACAAACCGATGTTTTTCGTGTAAAATATCTGCATTATTCTCATACTTTTTCTTTCTGATCAGACTCTCAAACTCAATGAGTGTGTTAAAAATGGAATGTATGAAGGAACCTTAATTTGCCATCCATTTTTTACAGATACTTTGCAATTACTAACACAGAAAAGAAGTTTTTATTTTTGGCCTTTTATTATAACAACTATAAATTGTTGTCATAGGGATGAAAAAAAAAAGTGCATACAAATGACTAAGAACTCCCATAAGGACAAAAAATTAAGACAAGTGCATGTAAAATCGTCTGCGTTTTCATCCAGAAAAAAAAAACCTCTACAATTTTGCATAGGTTCATCTGAGCCTAAAGGGAGCATTACTTACTGATGTACGTCTGCCAGGTTGCCAGGATTGTGTTCTTTGGAGAGAATCCAAGGCCAACCACTTTGGGGAGATCAAAGGTGTGCAGCAACTTGGTGTCAGCCGTGCTCACTATATTTGTTCTGAAAACACAAGGGTCATTTTAAAGCATTGAGACTTAATATATTAATAATTAAGCCCCATGACAAGGGCTAACACCTAGAACAGTAATACGACTTACACTTCTCCATTGCACCATGCAAAGAGCTTGCCATCCTTGCTGAACATGCATACTTTGCAGTTTTTGCTCCAGTCCCTAAAATTGCAGAAAGCAAACAAAAACATATAAAGCACCATACAATGTAAATTACTACAACTCTGGTAAAACAATGCAGGAAATCTCTTCTACTTTGCTGCTTTATTATTCTGTGTATTCGCCCCATTGGCACCTACCTACACCGATGCCTGTGATGTGTATGGCCAGCAATAGGGACATGGAGAAATCTACCACAATGTGGGACAAAGTACCGTAACTACTGTAACAGGCACTAGTTTGGCCAGCAGATTTTCTATCCTGATATCTTGGCAGAAAATCCACAGCATTTTACAATAGCAGTAAAGAGGATGAGACTATAAAATGATCATTAATGTGCGGTGGGTATTTTATAAGTGGACATTGACCCACAGTAGAGATTTCTTAATATACTGCATGTCAATTTCTCTTGAATACATTTTTGTTGCATAAATTCCCCATTTAATTCTGGACATGCATATTTAGACTTCCCCATTAAACTCAATGGGGGAGTCGAAATTAACAAGTCCAGAATTAAAAAAAAAAAATTATATACATCCTACAAAGTTAGAGAAAAAAAAAAAAGCACAGTAATGACACCAAAATATAATAAAAATAAAAAAAATATATGTGATATATTCTATAATTGATGGACCACCACCTGTGCGATAGTTATAGTGGATAACCACTAAAGAATGGAAACCAAAGCTCCCGACGTAAGGACCCGAACCAATAAGAACAAGACAGGGAATATTGGTAATATTAACTAATTTATTTTATTATATTAATGACAATAGTGACAAACATTAATTGAAAAATGTATTAAAATAAAATTAAATATAATTAAATATAAAAATACATATATTAATAAAAAGATATATTGTGCACAATAAGAAGCCGCAATATTTATAAGGCAAGCCAAATCCTCATAATGTATTATAACATATATGGCACTTTATCCCAATATACACACTGCAAAAATATATAAAAAATATAAAAAATATAAGATGTAAAATCAATATGTGCCAGTGATAGGGATATCACAAAAGACTCCAAACAATTCACTCTCAAATATCAAAGTGACCATGTGCAGGAATGTAAGTGCTATGTGCAACAGTTGAACCACCATTAAGAACACATGAAGTGTAAGAAAAATGGCCAAAGGGCCAAGAAAGTGCTATGTGCCAATGAAAAAATGCCAATTACTTACAGTGGTAAATCAAGGGAATGATCCCAGGCTGCCAGCGGCTAGGTAATGTGCACCCCGACGCGCGTTTCAGACACGCAGTCCTTCGTCAGGGGTCGTTGAGAGTGAATTGTTTGGAGTCTTTTGTGATATCCCTATCACTGGCACATATTGATTTTTACATCTTATATATTTTATATTTTTTATATATATTTGCAGTGTGTATATTGGGATAAAGTGCCATATATGTTATAATACATTATGAGGATTTGGCTTGCCTTATAAATATTGCGGCTTCTTATTGTGCACAATATATCTTTGTATTAATATATGTATTTTTATATTTAATTATATTTAATTTTATTTTAATACATTTTTCAATTAATGTTTGTCACTATTGTCATTAATATAATAAAATAAATTAGTTAATATTACCAATATTCCCTGTCTTGTTCTTATTGGTTCGGGTCCTTACGTCGGGAGCTTTGGTATCCTACAAAGTTGTAAAATTAAAGGGAACCTGTCAGCAGGATTGTGCACAGTAACCTACAGACAGTGTCAGGTTGGGGCCGTTATACTGATTACAATGATACCTGGGTTGATAAAATCCACCTTGTGGTTATTGTTTAATCTTTATTTGTAGTTTTCAGATAATGAGATTCTCATGCTCTGGGGTGGGACTAAGGAGGGGGTCTTCATGTGGTGCTCCGATTAGCTATTCATACTGATGGCTTATGACAGGTCACTGATCCCTCACTTACCTGCCCCCTATTTTACATACTACATATATGGTGTAGTTAAAAAAAAATAAAAATCACATTCCGCAGGCAGGCGCCAGTGCTGCAGCATGATCGCATCTATAATATGCATTGATTTTATTTAGTGACTTTTTTTCAGAATAATTGTATCTCTCTAAAAATGGCGCCGGCCACACCTGCGTAGTAGCATCTATCGACGGTCCGATGGATGTTACTGTGCAGGCGCAGCCATCTTGGTGGAGACAATTTTTTTTTTTTTCCTTTAGCAAAATGGTGCAGGCGGTGCTTGCTCAGTAGCATCTATCAGGTCGCGACACATACTACTGCACAAGCGCCATTTTGAGCGATAATTTTTTTTTATCCGAATGAAGTTTTATTTATCCATTCTCAAGACCAGAAGGATTTTCACTTCTATAGGTTACTGTCCACCATGGCAGTGTATGACAAGTGGCTGGTTTCCTATGCAGAGGGCGCACTTGAAAGCGCTATCTAATACACCCCTCCTCTGAATCTCGGTGGAGCCCACCTCAGCGCTCATGCACTCCTCCGATGCTACAGAAGCAAAACTGCCCCTCTCTGCAGCATCAGAAAGCGCACAGCTCAGACCAACAGCCTAGCCATGCCAGAGGTCTGAACTGTCAATCATCAGGTGCGCTCCTGAAGATGCAGTAGCAGTGACAGCTGCAGCCGCCGGCTTACAGAAGACATCAATACTCACCCTCCGTCGCTGCATCTTTGTCCCTGCACCTCTGACCTGGCAGCTCTTTCCTGTTCCTGTGCTCAGCGGTCACGTGGGACCGCTCATTAAGGTCATGAATATGAACGTGACTCCACTCCCATAGGCGTAGAGCGCATATTCATGACCTTAATGAGTGGTACCATGTGGCCACTCAGCACAGGAAGAACTGCCGCGCCGGGACAATGGAGATGCAGGGACATTCAGCGACGGTGCGAGGAGGGCGAGTATGATGGGGAGGAGCCGAGCCATGCATACAAGGATGGGACCGGGGGAGCTGAGCCGTGCATACAAGGATGGGACCGGGGGAGCCCAGCCGTGCATACAAGGATGGGACCGGGGGGAGCCCAGCCGTGCATTTTTTTTTATTTTCAGTCAATATGGCCATGCGAGGGCTTGTTTTTTGCAGGACGAGTTGTACTTTTGAACGACACAATTGCTTTTAACATATTGTGTACAGGAAAACAGGAAAAAAAAATTAAAGTGCTGTGAAACTACAAAAAAGTGCAATTCCACAATTATTTAGCTTTTTTACCATATTCACTAAATGGTAAAACTAACCTGCCACTATGATTCTCCAGGTCATTACGAGTTCATAGACACCAAACATGTCTAGGTTCTTTTTTATCTAAGTGGTGAAAAAAAATTACAAACTTTGCTAAAACATAAATAAAATAAAATGCGCCATTTTCCGATACCCGTATCGTGTCGGGTTGGGTGAGGGCTTATTTTTGCGTGCCAAGCTGATATTTTTAATGATACCATTTTGGTACAGATATGTTCTTTTGATCGCCCGTTATTGTATTTTAATGCAATGTCGCAGCGAACAAAAAACTTACCGTATTTTTTGGAATATAAGACGCACCGGACCATAAGACGCACCCCAAATTTGGGGTGAAAATTACAGAAAAAAAGATTTTTTTATAAGATGGGGGTCAGTCTTATTGTCCGAATTTAAGTTATCTTACCTGAGGGCTGGCGGTGGCAGAGCAGGGTCACAGGAGGCATGGTGTCAGCACAGGTGCGGTGATGCTGAGGCGTGGTGGGCGGTACGGCGTGCACCTGGGCAGGGTCCCTTCCTGCTTAGGTGGGCGACGCCGCGGCCTGGCGTCCATGGGAGGTTGCGGCAGTGGTGTGGAGGCGACAGAGGTGTGGCCACCTCCTCAGGTGAGGTGACGCCACGGCCCGGTATCCAAGGCGAGCAGCAGAGCTGGTTTAATCACCCATTTCTTGGTGGCGGCGGCCATCTTCCTGAGGCTGCGCGTGCGCAGATTGTGTGATCTGCTTCCTGGGGCTTCAGGAAAATGGCCGTGGGAAGCAGCGAGTGCGCAGATGGAGATCGCGGCAGCCATTTTCCTGAAGCCGAGATCTCAATCTGCGAACTCGGCTTCAGGAAAATGGCCACCGCGATCTCAATCTGCACATGTGCGGCCACCCGCAGCCATTTTCCTGAAGCTCCGGGAAGCAGAGAACTCAATCTGTGCACGCGCGGCCGCAGGAAGATGGTCGCCGCCAACGAAAAAGCTGTGATTCACCCGGCTCTGCTACTCGCCTTGGATACTGGGCCGCAGTGTCACCTCACCTGTGAAAGGGACTCTGCTCAAGTCATACCGCTCACCGCGCCTCATCATCCCCCACCTCTGCCGCAGCCACACCACTGCCACGACCAACCGGTAAGCCTGCATTCTAACTATAAGACGCACCCCCCATTTTCCTCACAATTTTTTTGGGGAAAAAGTGCATCTTATAGTAGGAAAAATACGGTAATTCTGGCGTTTTGACTTTTTTCTCCCTACGCCATTTAGAGCGATCAGGTTAATCCTTTTTTTTTTTTATTGATAGATAAGGCGATTCTGAACCCAGCGATACCAAATATGTGTATGTTTGATTATTTTGTTTTATTTTGAATGGGGCAGAAGAAGGGTGATTTTAACTTTTATATTTTTTAAAAACATTTTTTTCTGTTTTGGCATGCTTGAATAGTCTCAATGGGAGACTAGAAGCTGCCATAACCCATTTGTCTCTGCTACAGGCAGGCGATGAACAGATCGCTTGTATGTAGCAGAGTTACTCACTTGCTATGAGCGCCGACCACCAGGCAGCGCTCATAGCAATCCGGCAGTGACAACCATTGAGATCTGCAGGAGACCTCTGGTTGTCATGCCAACGCATCGGTGACTCGCGATCACGTGATGGGGGTCACCGATGGGCAGATTTCTGGAAGCGCGTGTTAAATGCCACTGTCAGAGTTTGACAGCGGCAATTAACTGGTTAACAGCCATGGGAGGATCACGATTCCTTCTGCGGCTGTTAGTGGCACGAAAATATGTGGGCTCAGCGCCGAAGCCCACATCAGAGGGAGAGTGTCTGACATCGGCGTACTATTACGCCCGATGTTGGAAAGGGGTTAATTCAAAGACAATCTATCAGAAAGACCAACCCTCCTAAGCAGTCTATATGGGCATTTAGGTCATAGAAAGCTGAATAAAACAATACCTGGACATCTGCGATCCGATGTGTTATTCCAGAAAAATCTACATTTCTCTTAATATGTAAATGAGCTGTTAAGATCTATGGGAAGGACATAGATCTCCTTGAGAATCTGCCTAAAGAGAGTATCCTACACGAAAGAGGTGTTACCAGTGTGAGACATGTAGATCAGGAGAGCAGAATGTCAGTCTTTACATGTCTCACACTGGTAACACCCCTTTCATGTATGATAATCTCTGGAGGTAGATTCTTGAGGAGATCGGTGTCAGGCCCATAGATCTTTCTTCATTTACATAAAAGAAAAAGGTGTATTTCTCTAAAATAGGACATCAGATCGCTGATAACAAGGTATCATTTTATTCAGCTTCCTACATGCCCATATAGACAGCTTAGGACGGTTGATATTTCTGACAGATAATTCAAACACTATTATATTCATCCTCCTAAATTGATATTTAACCCCTTTACCCCCGAGGGTGGTTTGCACGTTAATGACCGGGCTAATTTTTACAATTCTGACCACTGTCCATTTATGAGGTTATAACTCTGGAACGCTTCAACGGATCCCGGTGATTCAGACATTGTTTTCTCGTGACATATTGTACTTCATGATAGTGGTAAAATTTCTTTGATATTACCTGCGTTTATTTGTGAAGAAAATGGAAATTTGGTGAAAATTTTGAAAATTTCGCAATTTTCCAACTTCGAATTTTTATACAATTAAATCACAGAGATATGTCACACAAAAAACTTAATAAGTAACATTTCCCACATGTCTACTTTACATCAGCACAATTTTGGAACCAAAATCTTTTTCTGTTAGGGAGTTATAAGGGTTAAAAGTTGACCAGCAATTTCTCATTTTTACAACACCATTTTTTTTAGGGACCACATCTCATTTGAAGTCATTTTGAGGGGTCTATATGATGCCCCGCTCAAGGTGCTCAAAACCACATTCAAGAAGTTTATTAACCCTTCAGGTGTTTCACAGGAATTTTTGGAATGTTTAAATAAAAATGAACATTTAACTTTTTTTACACAAAAAATTTACTTCAGCACCAATTTGTTTTATTTTCCCAAGGGTAACAGGAGAAAATGGACCCCAAAAGTTGTTGTACAATTTATCTCGAGTACGCCGATACCCCATATGTGGGGGTAAACCACTGTTTGGGAGCATGGCAGAGCTCGGAAGCGAAGGAGCGCCATTTGACTTTTCAATGCAAAATTGACTGGAATTGAGATGGGGCGCCATGTTGCATTTGGAGAGCCCCCGATGTGCCTAAACATTGAAACCCCCCACAAGTGACACCATTTTGGAAAGTAGACCCCATAAGGAACTTATCTAGATGTGTGGTGAGCACTTTGACCCATTAAGTGATTCACAGAAGTTTATAATGCAGAGCCGTAAAAATAAAAAAAATCATATTTTTTCACAAAAATGATCTTTTCGCCCCCAATTTTTTGTTTTCCCAAGGGTAAGAGAAAAAATTGGAACCCAAAAGTTGTTGTCCAATTTGTCCTGAGTACGCTGATACCTCATATGTTGGGGTAAACCACTGTTTGGGCGCATGGCAGAGCTCGGAAAGGAAGGAGCGCCATTTGACTTTTCAATGAAAAATTGAGATGGGACGCCATGTTGCGTTTGGAGAGCCACTAATGTGCCTAAACATTGAAACTCCCCACAAGTGACACCATTTCGGAAAGTAGACCCCCTAAGGAACTCATCTAGATGTGTTGTGAGAGCTTTGAACCCCCAAGTGTTTCGCTACAGTTTATAACGCAGAGCCGTGAAAATAAAAAATCCTTTTTTTTTTCCACAAAAATTATATTTTAGCCCCTGGTTTTGTATTTTTCAAAGGGAGACAGTGTAAATTGAACCCCAAAAGTTGTTGTACAATTTGTCCTGAGTACGCTGATACCCAATATGTGGGGGGGAACCACCGTTTGGGCGCATGGGAGAGCTCGGAAGGGAAGGAGCGCCATTTGGAATGCAGACTTAGATGGAATGGTCTGCAGGCGTCACGTTGCATTTGCAGAGCCCCTAATGTATCTAAACCGTAGAAACCCCCCACAAGTGACCCCATATTGGAAACTAGACCCCCCAAGGAACTTATCTAGATGTGTTGTGAGAACTTTGAACCCCCAAGTGTTTCACTACAGTTTATAACGCAGAGCCGTGAAAATAAAAAATATTTTTTTTTACACAAAAATTATTTTTTAGCCCCCAATTTTCTATTTTCCCAAGGGTAACAGGAGAAATTGGACCCAAAAAGTTGTTGTCCAATGTGTCCTGAGTAAACTTATACCCCATATGTTGGGGTAAACCCCTGTTTGTGCGCACGGGAGAGCTCGGAAGGGAAGGAGCACTGTTTTACTTTTTCAACGCAGAATTGGCTGGAATTGAGATCAGATGCAATGTCGCACTTGGAGAGCCCCTGATGTGACTAAACAGTGGAAACCCCCCAATTATAACTGAAACCCTAAACCAAACACACCCCTAACCCTAATCTCAACTCTAACCCTAACCACACCCCAAACCCTGACACACCCCTAATCCCAACCCTATTCCCAACCGTAAATGTAATCCAAACCCTAACTTTAGCCCCAACCCTAACTTTAGCCCTTACCCTAGCCCCAACCCTAGCGGGAAAATGGAAATAAATAAATTTTTTTAATTTTTAAGTTTTTCACTAACTAAGGGGGTGATGAAGGGGGGTTTAATTTACTTTTAAAGCAGGTTTTTTTTAGCGGATTTTTATGATTGGCAGCTGTCACACACTAAAAGACGCTTTTTATTGCAAAAAATGGTTTTTGCGTTACCACATTTTGAGTGCTAGAATTTTTCCATATTTTGGTCCACAGAGTCATGTGAGGTCTTGTTTTTTGCAGGACAAGTTGAAGTTTTTATTGGTAACATTTTCGGCACGTGACATTTTTTGATCGCTTTTTATTCTGATTTTTGTGAGGCAGAATGACCAAAAACCAGCAATTCATGAATTTCTTTTTGGGGGGACGTTTATACCGTTTCGCGGTTGGTAAAATGGATAAAGCAGTTTCATTCTTCGGGTCAGTACGATTACAGCAATACCTCATTTATATCATTTTTTTATGTTTTGGTGCTTTTATACGATAAAAACTATTTTATAGAAAAAATAATTATTTTTGCATCGCTTTATTCTGAGGACTATAACTTTTTAATTTTTCCGCTGATGATGGCGGCTCGTTTTTTGCGGGACAAGATGACGTTTTCAGCAGTACCATGGTTATTTATATCCGTCTTTTTGGTCGCATGTTATTCCACTTTTTGTTCGGCAGTGTGATAATAAAGCGTTGTTTTTTGCCTCTTTTTTTTTTTTACGGTGTTCACTGAAGGGGTTAACTAGTGGGACAGATGTATAGGTCGGGTCGTTACGGATGCGGCGATACTAAATATGTGTACTTTTATTGTTTTTTTTTTTATTTAGATAAAGGAATGTATTTATTGGAACAATATTTTTTTTTATTATTATTTATGAAATTGTTATTATTTTTTTTTACTTTTTCACTTTGCCCCGGGGGGGGGGGGGGGGGGGGGGACATCATGTATAGTGACAGATTGCCTATTTGACACTTTGCTGTGCACTGTGTCAGATCGGCGATCACACAGAACAGCAAGGAGGATTCCCAGCGCCTGCTCTGAGCAGGCGCTGTGAAGCCACCTCTCTGCAGGACCCGGATGCAGCCCCGCGGCCATTTTGGATCCGGGGCTTGCAGGGAGGAGACACTCGGTACAAGGTGAGCACATCGCCTTGTACCGATCGTCTCAGGGAAGCACGCAGGGAGCCCCCTCCCTGCGCGATGCTTCCCTGTACCGCCGGAACACTGCGATCATGTTTGATCGCAGTGTGCCGGGGGTTAATGTGCCGGGGGCGGTCCGTGACTGCTCCTGGCACATAGTGCCGGATGTCAGCTGCGATAGTCAGCTGACACCCGGCCGCGATCGGCCGCGCTCCCCCCGTGAGCGCGGCCGATCGCGCTGGATGTACTATTCCGTCCTTGGGAAGTAGGGCCCACCCCACATGGACGGAATAGTACGTCCAATGACAGAAAGGGGTTAAAATACTGCTAAGAAATATAGTCTTTTTGTCAATTTACTATTTATTAACTTTTTTTTATCTATTCCAGCCTAGGAGGGTTAATCCTACTGATAGATTCCTTTTAACACTTGTTTCCAGCTCATTGCCTACGAAACTGATCACTTTTTGCTGTCTAGCAGTGGTGGCAAAATATGTGCAGTGCTTACAAACTCTGTTCTATTGAGTTTGTAAGCACTTCTTTGAAGTTGGACCACATTTCTGAGGCACACTCTTGAAATAAAGATGCAGCCCGAACATTTTATGTGTACAAAAGCGTGAAAATATGTCAAGTTTACCGTTCAAACAAGTCCAAATTTGCAAAGTTTGGTGGCCCCTGGATCATGTGAAGTCCATCGGATCCCCGGACTGTAGAAACAAAATCAGGACAGATTTAAATATTTATTATAATGCCTGTACAATTGCCCTAATGGTATGGGTTTGAAAGAGGTCATCTGATGAATTTCTATGGGCAACACTGACACTGTGGGAGAATTGTCTGTATTCAAGAGGGTCATCATACAATAAAGAAAAATCGTTGCATCATTTCCTCTCTGGCAACAAAGAAGAAGAATGCCAAACAAAGGGATCACCTATAAATAATTATACGTTAAAATAAAAACAAATAAATGGAAATCTGTCAGCAGTTTTTTTCTACCTCGTTTGAGATTAAATCAACCGAAAAAAGGCCCTATTATTTTATTGTGTTCAAACTACACTGAAATCCAAAATAAGTCTAACATTGCCAAGACCAATGCAACAAGACTCAAAACACAAATTCCAATAATTTTAATACTATAATGTTTATTAATAATTACAACATGTATCAATTCATAATTTTAACAGTAATAACCTCCAATGTGAAATGGAGCGGATACATACACATAACATCAATTTTTAAAACCATATGTGAGAAAAAATTCTAATATACATCTATAAACCACCACTGCCTCTAATAGAGGGACAATAGTCTCACCATAAATGGCAGCCTATCACTCATATGCCTGTGAGTATTCATTAATGTTACATACAAAAAGTGCTTTAGCCACCATGAATCGGAGCTTAAATTTATTTTACTGCCATCCAGCATGTATACCGAAAAAAGCCCACTACCTCATTGGTACACTGCAACTGCACACTATGAATAAAGTAATCAGGCTAAAGAGGTTTTTTACTCACATAAGGTATGATGTCCGTGTCACCGTTCCTGAACCCCGACGCGCGTTTCGAATTTTTGTATTATCTGCTGTGGATATTTTTAGGGTTTTAATACTGACCGCTTAGTATTCTGTCCTATCCTTTCCTATTTAGCTAGTGTGGCCTCTTTTGCCAAATCCTGATTTCTGCCTGCGTGTGTCTTTCCTCTAATACGCACAGTCAATATTTGTGGGGGGCTGCCTATCCTTTGGGGTTCTGCTCTGAGGCAAGATAGAATTCCCATTTCCATCTATAGGGGTATTTAGTCCTCCGGCTGTGTCGAGGTGTCTAGGATGTGTTAGGTACACCCCACGGCTACTTCTAGTTGCGGTGAGTTTAGGGTTTGCGGTCAGTACAGGTTCCACTTACTCCTGAGAAAGTCTCATGCGGCTCCAAGGTCACCGGATCATAACACATCACCCAGGAGACACAGAGAGCCGAGAGACACAGAGAGCCGAGAGATGCGGCAGGCCAGGCGCGCATGCGCACACAGGCAGCACACAGACATTGAAAAAACATCATAGAGAAAAGGTAGACAGGCCGGTCAGTGTAGAGATATATATATATATATATATATATACACAGCCTGTCATCATGAACAGGAAATATACAAAAATGAATAAAAAATAGATAATATAACAACGTAGTGCTAGATACTTTGTAGACAGGTACAGGTGATGTTAACGGTGGTATACAGTCGTAATGGATTTCATGTTGTAAGGATGTAGCATATTTAACCTCCATATCTTGGAGGAACTCTATGATGAACATCATACGCCCATTGATGGTAAGATACCTCCATCGATTAGACCGCGTTCCAAGAGGTTCCCCCCTCTTTCCACCTGTACCAATGTTGATTTATTCGTTCAGATAGTCACAAAAGATCTTATGGCAATTCCGAGATCCATCAATAATGATTATCTATTGCGTCAAGAACGTGAATGTCTAAAATCCCTTCAAAAACTCTCTGATGTCGTATTTAAACCAGCTGATAAAGGTGGCAATATAGTCGTATGGCCAAAATCTATGTACGAAAAAGAAGTCCATCGCCAACTCAATGATAAAATATGTTATAAAAAACTTACATATAATCCTCTATCCGCCTTCAAAACACAGCTACAATCTATTATTGATCGTGCAGTGGCGATGGACGTAATTACGAAAGAATTCGCATTGGCTCTTGTTGTAAATGAGCCCACTATTTCCACACTCTACCTATTGCCAAAAATTCATAAAAATAGTACCACCCCACCCGGACGTCCAATAATTTCTGGAGGGGGGAACTTCTTGGAACATGTCAATCGATGGATTGATTCCATCCTTCAGCCATTTGTGGAGTGTCTTCCATCTTTCTTAAAGGACACAGGTGCTTTTTTGAAACTGGTTGATGGTCTCCATATTGACCCAGGGGCCGTCATGGTGGTGGCAGATGTTGAATCACTGTACACCAGCATTAAGCACCCCGACGGCCTTAGGGCCACTAAATACTACTTAAATATGTCAAACCTTCCTGTCCCTTTTCAAAATTTTGTCTTGTAAGTTCTTGAGTTTGCCCTAACCCATAACTTCTTCACCTTTAAAGGGTCCTTCTTCCTGCAGCTCCAGGGAACAGCCATGGGTGCGGCCTTCGCGCCGTCCTATGCTAATCTGTTCCTGGGGCTGTGGGAGAGGGACCTCTCCCTGTCAGATCCCATCTCATCTGTGGACGCGGTACATAGATGATGTATTTATGATCTGGCAGGGCCCCATTAATTCTTTACACGAGTTCATGAGCTCCCTTAATGATAATGCCATCAATGTGCACATCACCTATCACCATGATGCTCAATGTGTGGAATTTCTAGATGTGTTAATCAAACGGGATGCCACCAATACTATACAAACTAACATATTTAGAAAGCCTACCTCTACCAATTCCCTTTTGCACGCCTCCTCCGCCCATCCGAGACATGTGGTCCAATCCGGCCCCATCGGACAGTTCCTCCGTCTTCGGAGGATCTGTTCCGATATTAGAGATTTTGAAATACAAGCTGACGATCTTAAAAAAAAGATTCTATGAAAGGGGTTATAGCCACCGCATGGTAAAAAAGGCATACAATCGTGCTAGATATTCTTCTCGACATGAGTTAATATACAAATCTAGTTCAAAGCTTCCTGACGGTAAAATTAGATTTGTTACCGATTACCATAAACGCTTCTCAGCGGTTAGAGATGTCCTTACCAGGTCTTGGCTGATACTATTAACTGATCCCGTACTCTCAAAATACCTACCTAAGCGACCCGCCATTACCACTAGAAGGTCCAAGAATTTACGTGATCTCCTGGTGCATAGCCACTACGTGGGCAATCCTAAAACTACCTTTTTAGACCAGTATCCTAAGAGATTAGGCTGTGCCCCTTGCGGACATTGTGTGGCTTGCCCCAATGTGGATAAATGCAATTCGTTTTTCAACTCTGATAGATTTTCTAATATCAAAATTTCTGGATCTATCAATTGCACTACCCGCAACGTCATCTATTTTGCCATCTGCCCTTGCGGGTTGATATACATCGGGCTAACCACACGTCCCTTTAAAATCCGTATCAGAGAACACGTACTAGATATTCTGGCTGCGGCCGGCACTAAAGATCCATCTACTCTTAAAACCATCCCCAGACATTTCTGGTTGAGTCACAACTGCGATGCTACCCTCCTCAGAATTAGGGGTATTGATACCCTGGAAACTAATATCCACGGGGGTAAAATATTGCAGTGCTTAGCCCAGCTCGAATCCCGCTGGATATGGAGGTTAAATACGCTACATCCCAGAGGACTCAACGAACAGATTATTTTTGCTCCATTTCTGTGACGCCGTACTGCTGCATAGTCTATATTCCATCTTGTGCTTTTACAATCCAATTGTTTTTAACTGTGTGTTGTCTTATTCTAATTTTATGTTTTATTGCTTCTAGTTTGAGGTCCCGGTTCCCTTTCAGCGTTTGTGCTATGTTCCATTCTTGTAGGATCATTTATCATGAAGATCGTTTCATCCTTACAACATGAAATCCATTACGACTGTATACCACCGTTAACATCACCTGTACCTGTCTACAAAGTATCTAGCACTACGTTGTTATATTATCTATTTTTTATTCATTTTTGTATATTTCCTGTTCATGATGACAGGCTGTGTATATATATCTCTACACTGACCGGCCTGTCTACCTTTTCTCTATGATGTTTTTTCAATGTCTGTGTGCTGCCTGTGTGCGCATGCGCGCCTGGCCCGCCGCGTCCCTCGGCTCTCTGTGTCTCCTGGGTGATGCGGTCCCACAGTGCACTTCTGCGCTGTGTCTCCGCCTCCCCTTGACGCGGACGCCGGCGGATGGGGTAAGTGGTTCGGGTGCGAATGCGCCGCCATTGGTGCAGCACACTCCAACATGATTCCATGTCGTCCGACGCTCCAGTTGCCGCCGCTAACTTTCCCTATCAAGATATGGACTTGATTTATTATTATTATGATTTCTACCCGGCGGTACTGCTAGCGTTGTAAGACACCATGGTAACATTCCATCATTTCCGGTCCCAGTTCATTGGTCCGGGCCCTCTTTTAAACCACACACTTCCTATTGTAACCACGCCCCCTGACGAAGGCTCTGCCGAAACGCGCGTCGGGGTGATGTGGTGACCGCTGGCTTCCTGTTGTGCCCCCTCAGTGACGGTCCCTGGCGATCCACTTCACCGATATTTGGGTATGTTACATCATTATTTATGATTCGCCTGTGACACGCTTGCAGATTTAGTATAGGCCGACATATGTGGCTATTGATTTATTTATACTAGGGGCCAACAGTGTGATTCCCACTCATTGGTATATATATATGCAGTATTGCATTCCAAATAAGGGATATTTAGTCTTTATTATACTTTAGTCACGGTCTACCCATCCCGTTTCTTTGGATTGTTTATATGCACTGTGGTTGCATCCACTTCTTCACGTGTTGTTCTGCATATTTTTCTAAATAAAGTTTTGTTACTTTTATACTTACCTTGACCTATGTATCATCTTCTGTTCTCCTGTTTTTCAATTATATTATAGATGTACAGTATGTAGTACAATTCATCAGACGATCGCAGGTTCAAGTCCTCTAAGGGACTAAAACAAAAATGAAAAAACAAAAATCCAAACAGCAGAAATACAGTTTGTTGGCTGATCAAACGCCACAAAAAATGCAATAAGTACTGATCATAACGGTATCAATAAAAATATCAGCTCAGCATGCAAAAAGCAAGCCCTCACATGGCTCCATTGACTGAAAAATGAAAATGCTACACGTCTCAGAAAATGGTAGCACAAGCACAATTTTTTTCAAGAATTTTTAAAATATCCACCATTTTGCCATAATCGTACTGACTTAAATAATGGTATTGTCAGGTCATTTTTACTGTACAATGAACACCATAAATACAAAACCCAAAAAACGATGGAAAATTGCATTTGTCTTTAACACACCATACTTGGAATTTCCCCATTTTCCAGTACATTGCATGGTAAAAATGGATGGTGTCGTACAAAAGTCCAACCCGGCCCGCAAGGCCTCATATGACAAACGCTGAAAACTACTAAAGTTATGGCACTTGAAAGAAAGCACAGAAAAAACAAAAACTGTTGCACATTAGATGACATTTTGTACATGTTTAAGACTCTTTTTGCATCTCATCAAGGTGATGCGACATTGCGGAGCAGATGTGCGGATTAAGATACCCACTGTACACCAAAGCTTTGGGCACAATTGCACAGAAATCTTGTGCACATGTTGCTTATTCTTTCCTTCCAGATTTGAAGCAGTTTAAAATCTGCAGAACGTCAATTCTTCCAGTGTTTTACACCAATTCAAATGAGTTGTGAATATCTGCTACAAATACCCGTGTGCACACACCCTACAGATGCGCCAATGCATCATCCACCATGAACCACATATATTTACAGTGGGGCAAAAAAGTATTTAGTCAGTCAGCAATAGTGCAAGTTCCACCACTTAAAAAGATGAGAGGCGTCTGTAATTTACATCATAGGTAGACCTCAACTATGGGAGACAAACTGAGAAAAAAAATCCAGAAAATCACATTGTCTGTTTTTTTATCATTTTATTTGCATATTCTGGTGGAAAATAAGTATTTGGTCAGAAACAAACAATCAAGATTTCTGGCTCTCACAGACCTGTAACTTCTTCTTTAAGAGTCTCCTCTTTCCTCCACTCATTACCTGTAGTAATGGCACCTGTTTAAACTTGTTATCAGTATAAAAAGACACCTGTGCACACCCTCAAACAGTCTGACTCCAAACTCCACTATGGTGAAGACCAAAGAGCTGTCAAAGGACACCAGAAACAAAATTGTAGCCCTGCACCAGGCTGGGAAGACTGAATCTGCAATAGCCAACCAGCTTGGAGTGAAGAAATCAACAGAGGGAGCAATAATTAGAAAATGGAAGACATTCAAGACCACTGATAATCGCCCTCGATCTGGGGCTCCACGCAAAATCCCACCCCGTGGGGTCAGAATGATCACAAGAACGGTGAGCAAAAATCCCAGAACCACGCGGGGGGACCTAGTGAATTAACTGCAGAGAGCTGGGACCAATGTAACAAGGCCTACCATAAGTAACACAATGCGCCACCATGGACTCAGATCCTGCAGTGCCAGACGTGTCCCACTGCTTAAGCCAGTACATGTCCGGGCCCATCTGAAGTTTGCTAGAGAGCATTTGGATGATCCAGAGGAGTTTTGGGAGAATGTCCTATGGTCTGATGAAACCAAACTGGAACTGTTTGGTAGAAACACAACTTGTCGTGTTTGGAGGAAAAAGAATACTGAGTTGCATCCATCAAACACCATACCTACTGTAAAGCATGGTGGTGGAAACATCATGCTTTGGGGCTGTTTCTCTGCAAAGGGGCCAGGACGACTGATCCGGGTACATGAAAGAATGAATGGGGCCATGTATCGTGAGATTTTGAGTGCAAACCTCCTTCCATCAGCAAGGGCATTGAAGATGAAACGTGGCTGGGTCTTTCAACATGACAATGATCCAAAGCACACCGCCAGGGCAACGAAGGAGTGGCTTCGTAAGAAGCATTTCAAGGTCCTGGAGTGGCCTAGCCAGTCTCCAGATCTCAACCCTATAGAAAACCTTTGGAGGGAGTTGAAAGTCAACTTGAATGGGCCAACATACCAACAACAGTGTGGGGCAACCTTGTGAAGACTTACAGAAAACGTTTGACCTCTGTCATTGCCAACAAAGGATATATTACAAAGTATTGCGATGAAATTTTGTTTCTGACCAAATACTTATTTTCCACCATAATATGCAAATAAAATTATAAAAAAACAGACAATGTGATTTTCTGGATTTTTTTTTCTCAGTTTGTCTCCCATAGTTGAGGTCTACCTATGATGTAAAATACAGATGCCTCTCATCTTTTTAAGTGGTGGAACTTGCACTATTGCTGAATGACTAAATACTTTTTTGCCCCACTGTATGTCTAGTCGAAGTTTACAGTGTTTAAAGCAGAGAGCTTCAGGAAATCTCTCCCACTGTACTGAAAGTATATGCAGTCTTCAATACTTTGTTTTATTTAGATTACTGCGTGTAATGGCTGCATAGTAACTCACTTATTTCCAAAAGATTAAATTCGGTCCTGGTCTTGTGATCATCACAAGGTCCTATTCAGTTCAACTGGAGCCGGATAAGATATTCAACTCCCTGTGGCTCGATGTTTTGCAGCGGTAGACAGCCGCAACACATGCAGGGATTGCCAAAAAACAAAAAAGGAAATCCCAGCATGTGTTGCAGCTGTCTACTGCCGCAACACATGCAGCCACGGAAACTCGAATATATTATCCGACAGTTCTTCCTAAAAAAGAAAACTGTTATTTAAAGGGAATCTGGCAGTTAGATCTACCCCCTCAAATCAAAGAAGTGCATGCAGGTCTTTGAAAGAAAAATCCATCTACACCTTTATATCTTCATTGAGACAATAACAGAACATTATATCAAAGAAAAATTTTTTTATTTAACAAATTCCCCCTGACGAAGGAAATAATACCGAAACGCGCGTCGGGGCGCGTGTGCACGTTGAGAGTTAAGGTACAAGGTACTTACTATGTCCGGATCTATATAACTTATTTTTCCATCGCTTGATCTCCGGTTCAGCTGCATTTCTGCAGTTTTTTAATCACGTTATATCATAAAGGCTCCCCCTTCTTTGGCACAAATCTTTTTCTTTTTTTATTATATTGTTCACTGTGTCACGTGTTGCTTAATGTGTGATAATATTCACAGTGCGTTTGCGTATTTGATGCACTTTTGGGACATTTGTGTATTTACATAAATTCCCCACCTTTGAATTGTTGCCATGGCACTTATGCACTTTATCCCTTGCAGCTGATATTTTTCTGCTTTTAGTGTTTCACTCTGTTTTTCATTCCTTCTCTTTTTTATATATATATATATATACTGCGCCTCTTCATTTATTTTATATGTATATACATAATTCTATATATAAAATATTTTTTTATTTTTTATGACCTGAGATCAGTTTGTTATTTATATTTATTTTTATTCCGGTCATGAGATATAGATATTATTTATTATCAATTTTTCCCTATTGATTACCTGCACCTTTTTATCTCACGTTGCACATTCTTTTATGAATTGATGTAATGAAATATATTTTTTAATATTTTTGTTAAATAAAAAAATTTTTCTTTGATATAATGTTCTGTTATTGTCTCAATAAAGATATATTTGCATGAAGTCCTTGGCTTTGGTTCTCTTTCTCCTTGATTTCCGTTCTCTGGGTTGGT
This sequence comes from Ranitomeya variabilis, assembly GCF_051348905.1. Taxonomy (NCBI): domain Eukaryota; kingdom Metazoa; phylum Chordata; class Amphibia; order Anura; family Dendrobatidae; genus Ranitomeya; species Ranitomeya variabilis. Next base: position 947,944,363 of record NC_135233.1, read on the forward strand.
GCTCTTATGTGCTTTTTTAGTGGTCTCCACTGTCTTGTAAGCCACACTCTATAAAAATTATTATTATATTATTCTATTTATTTAAATTTTTCTACTTTTATACATAAGTGTGGTTTAATTTCTTTGTTGTTACCTTTATATCTTGTATCTGTTGCTGCATTCTCAAGAGACTAGAGTTTTCATTCATATGTAATGTGATATTAAGTGTGCCAGGCTCTTTAGTTTGATTGATCTCTCACTGTCTGCTGTGTTTGCCCGCTGCATGATTTCACATAGACAGCGAGCTGTCAATCAAACAGGCAGGAGCTGTGTGGGGAAACATCCTGCAGAGAAGAGGCCAGCTAAAGAGAGCCTGTCGCTAGGTCAAAAATGGCTAATGTTTCCTCTTATTATAGTGTCTCCTCCCACTGCTCCCCTGTATGTCGTTTGTTGTTTTAAAGGCCGCTCTGGAACCGTAGCAAGGGAGTGTTGCTCACAGAGTAATTATATAGTACAGCCTAAAGACAGACCCATAGAGAATCTGTGAGCACAGCCCCTTGTAAGGATTAAATACAAAAACCCGTATCTCTGGAACCATATGGCAGAAAAGTAAACCTGTAGGGCTTCTGACCTGATGACGTCCTCTCTAACTGCTCTGTCATGGCCACAGGACCCAGATATAAGAGGTCAATGGATTTAGCTTTCAGAGACCTGCGTGCTCATAAAGCGGGTGGGTGTCAATCTCCCGGACTGATTTACTTAAACAGGTATTCTCAAACTGTCTCACAGCCATGCATGCACTCCTCACTTGTTGGTTGCTTGGGGGTGACAGTGCTAAGTGAGAAGCTGCATGCTACTACTACAAATTAATGGGAGTTTATTCTGGGTCTACACTGTTACCACTATATTTACACACTAGATGGTGGCCCGATTCTAACGCATCGGGTATTCTAGAATATGCATGTCCACGTAGTATATTGCCCAGTGACGTAGTATATTGTCCAGTGATGTAGTATATTGCACAGTTACGTAGTATATTGCACAGTTACGTAGTATATTGCACAGTTACGTAGTATATTGCACAGTTACGTAGTATATTGCACAGTTACGTAGTATATTGCACAGTTACGTAGTATACAGCAGAGCCACGTGGTATATTGCCCAGTTATGTAGTATACAGCACAGAGCCACGTAGTATATTGCCCAGTGACGTAGTATATTGCCCAGTGACGTAGTATACAGCACAGAGCCACGTAGTATATTGCACAGCGACGTAGTATACAGCACAGAGCCACGTAGTATATTGCCCAGTGACGTAGTATACAGCACAGAGCCACGTAGTATATTGGCCACGTAGTATATTGCACAGCGACGTAGTATATCTACTCACCTGCCGGAGCCCCCGGATCCAAGCGAAGCGGTTACCGCCGCTGCTCGTGCGCTCCGGTCTCAAGAGTGGATTGCGGTCTCGCGAGATGATGACGTAGCGGTCTCGCGAGACCACTACGTCATCATCTCGCGAGATCACAGCATGGACCGGTTACCGCAGTGTCGCGAGCGGGAAAGGCCTGTTGTCGATCCGGGGGCCGACGGACGGTGAGTATATAACGATTTATATTTTTTTATTATTTTTAACATTAGATCGTTTTACTATTCATGCTGCATAGGCAGCATGAATAGTAAAAAGTTGGTCACACAGGGTTAATAGCAGCAGTAACGGAGTGCATTACACCGTGGCATAACGAGGTCCGCTACCATTAACCCTGTGTGAGGGCAGACTGGAGGGGAGTACGGAGCGGGCACTGACTGCAGGGAGGAAGGAATGGCCATTTTTCGGCCGGACTGTGCCCGTCGCTGATTGGTCGTGGCTGTTTTGCCACGACCAATCAGCGACTTGGATTACATGACAGACAGAGGCCGCGACCAATGAATATCCGTGACAGATAGAAAGACAGACAGAAGGACAGACAGACAGACGGAAGTGACCCTTAGATAATTATATAGTAGATAGGAATAACATGGGGGAGATATTGCTGTTAGAAGAGCCGGGACAGGAGAAGAGATGTTGTGAGCAGCTAACTGCTGTGCAGAAATCAATGCACTGGAGAGAGCTGACTGGGATGAGAGCAGTTACCTACTGTGAACACTGGGCCCAGCTCCATGGAAACGAGCTGTACACCATGTAAGATAAAGGCTTTCACTGCAGGAGAATCACAGCGGATAGTATAAAGCAAAGCAATTACAAGCCTGCTTGTTTTCCTATTATCCAACTACAGCAGTATGACCATGACATTATGTCTTGAAAGGGATTCACAACTTTTTTTTTCATATGTGCCCAAGAACTTATAGACAGGTAAATGCTAACTGCCTGCCTGCTGAGCTGCGACTTCATTTGACCTCATGTCACCAGAGCAGCTCTTCCTCTTCCAGTCTGCTCTGTAGAGGGGCATCACTGAGGACATCATGCTGATTGACAGCTGATCCCCCGCAGTGAAGTAGTGAGTGGCGGCTGTCAGTCAGTATGACATGGGCAGTCACGTGGTAACATGGCGCAGAATGGCCAGCAGGAGCGGTGTGTGACTGGACAGACAGCGGCACCGGAGGCAGGTAGTTACCCGCAGTAAGAGGCGGCTGTCAGTCAGCATGACATGGGCAGTCACGTGGTAACATGGCGCAGAATGGCCAGCAGCAGCGGTGTGTGACTGGGCAGACAGCGGCACCGGGCACCGCAGGCAGGTAGTTACCCGCAGTAAGAGGCGGCTGTCAGTCAGCATGACATGGGCAGTCACGTGGTAACATGGCGCAGAATGGCCAGCAGGAGCGGTGTGTGACTGGGCAGACAGCGGCACCGGGCACCGCAGGCAGGTAATTACCCGCAGTAAGAGGCGGCTGTCAGTCAGCATGACATGGGCAGTCACGTGGTAACATGGCGCAGAATGGCCAGCAGGAGCGGTGTGTGACTGGGCAGACAGCGGCACCGGGCACCGCAGGCAGGTAATTACCCGCAGTAAGAGGCGGCTGTCAGTCAGCATGACATGGGCAGTCACGTGGTAACATGGCGCAGAATGGCCAGCAGGAGCGGTGTGTGACTGGGCAGACAGCGGCACCGGGCACCGCAGGCAGTTACCCGCAGTAAGAGGCGGCTGTCAGTCAGCATGACATGGGCAGTCACGTGGTAACATGGCGCAGAATGGCCAGCAGGAGCGGTGTGTGACTGGGCAGACAGCGGCACCGGGCACCGCAGGCAGGTAGTTACCCGCAGTGAGAGGTGGCTGTCAGTCAGCATGACATGGGCAGTCACGTGGTAACATGGCGCAGAATGGCCAGCAGCAGCGGTGTGTGACTGGACAGACAGCGGCACCGGGCACCGCAGGCAGGTAGTTACCCGCAGTAAGAGGCGGCTGTCAGTCAGCATGACATGGGCAGTCACGTGGTAACATGGCGCAGAATGGCCAGCAGGAGCGGTGTGTGACTGGACAGACAGCGGCACCGGAGGCAGGTAATTACACGCAGTGAGCGGCGGCTGTCAGTCAGCATGACATGGGCAGTCACGTGGTAACATGGCGCAGAATGGCCAGCAGGAGCGGTGTGTGACTGGGCAGACAGCGGCACCGGGCACCACAGGCAGGTAGTTACCCTCAGTAAGAGGCGGCTGTCAGTCAGCATGACATGGGCAGTCACGTGGTAACATGGCGCAGAATGGCCAGCAGGAGCGCTGTGTGACGGGGCAGGTAGTTAGGAATTGCCTGTAAGTTCTCGGCCCCATAACGGGTCATGGAGAAGCCCCTTTAGTATTGGAGGCCGAGATCCCATCGTTCCCGCAGAGGTGTGGGCCCAGCACCGCCGCTCGGGGGCGCCCTCCTGTAGATGTGACCAGGACTGGAGTCTGCACCTGTCACGTGTCAGTCTGTAGTACACTCCACACCACGTGGTGCAGAAGTGAAGCGCCAGTAACACACAGTACGGGGGCGCCGGCCCTGCTCCCTGCACCGGTCAGCGTACCGGCACACACACGTAGGAGGAACCGACTACTATACGTGCAGATGTAACAGACCTGCCAGAAGCGGCATGGGAGGCGCCATCTTGAGCCGGAAAGAGACTGGTGACGTAACGAGGGCAGAGGCGGAGCCTTAACGTGATCCACGTAACCCTTAGTGGCCGGATTACGCACTTCAGGAGACACATCCGCTGAAGTGTATGGAATCCTTCCGCCGTGGGCGCTACAAACACACGTGTAACTCCGCGGACTATTTGACAAGAAGTGATGACGTGTACGCAGTAGTGTGATACGTAGTTCCGTTGGGGGCGGGGTGTGTGGAATTGCCTACGCTGGCAGCTCGGCGACTCGGTATTTACTGCTCACACACCCAGTAGTGAAGGGGCTGGTGACCGTTGTCTGCTGTCCGTTATCCCTCCGCTCACACGTCAGCAGCAGCCATGGTGGCCAAACAGAGAATCCGGATGGCGAACGAGAAACACAGCAAGAACATCACACAGAGAGGCAACGTGGCCAAGACCTCGGTAGGTGTGCGGACCGGGGGAGGGTGTGCGGACCGGGGCTGGGTGGGCTGCTCGTGTAACGTCTCTCTCCTTCCTGCAGCGGAACCCCACGGATGAGAAGTCCTCGGTGGGACCCTGGTTACTGGCGCTCTTCATCTTCGTGGTGTGCGGCTCCGGTGAGTGACAGCTGCCTGTCAGAGATGTGATCTGTGGTACTACTACTCCCAGCAGCAGGGCTGCTCCAGCCTCACCTGTGACTAGTGTCTGACATGGGCTTAGGGACGCCTGTAGCACTACAGCTCCCAGCATGCCATACGTTCTGCAGGTTGTCAGGGCCTGCTGGGAATTATAGTTCCCTCAGCGCTGTGATGTCAGGTTGGAGTGTGGCTCTCCAGCTGTTGCAGCACTACAACTCCCAGCTGGGGTTGTTAGGACATGCTGGGTGTTGTAGTGCCATCAGCAGAGGGGGTCGCTTATATAAACTGTTCCTGCTGTTGGCTGTGGCTTGTCTGCGCCTACAGACGACCCGCGCTGGGAATCTGCCGGCCATCGTGTGCCACCTGTCAGTGCACCGGCCATGGAAACAGTCAGCAAACTGGAGACCATCACTGGATGGAGACGTCTCCCACGTTCCTTCTGCCCTGCCCGGGACGCTGTGGCCAAGACATCCTGACGGCAGCTTCCTTCCTGCTGACTGTCTCCTCCCGGCTGAGATTTATTTCTTGCTGCCTGGCCTAGTAATCGTCCGTCCTCGCCCGCAGCGTGGTTCCATTGTTTGCTGACATTAGGGTCACATGTAGGTCTGGAAGGAAGGGATTACCTGCCATTAGTGACTTATCAGGAGATGGGCCCGACCATTACCGGTGATCTCTGCATGGTGTCCTGACAGCTGTCCAGGTAATGGGGGAAATCTGCTGGGAGTTGTGGTGCTGGTGGCACGTGCTGGCCTGTAGGGTCCTAGACATCGAAGTCTGAGTACTGGGGTCATATACCGGTGATGACGGACCCTCTATGCCAGGCATGCAGTACACGGCTATGTATAGCGAGACTTTACAGTGATTTACAGGCGACACTTCTATGCCATATGGAAAGGCATTTCCCCCATGATGTTGTGTGTTCTGCTGTAGGTGCGTCAGAGCGGCGTATTATTGGGGTCAGGTATTCTGGGGTCTCTGGGATTACAGCATCCTATGTCTGCACAGTGGAGCTCTGCCTGGGACCCTGATGAGGGCTGGAGAACATGGTAATGGGAGCGCTGGTGGTCATGGGGGGGGGGGGGCTGTGATGCTGGAGGTGCGCAGTCATGGGGGGGGTGATGCTGGAGGTGCAGTCAACAGCTGGGGCTCGGTCCTGTGGGGCTTTGAGTGGAGCGGCATCACAGTGAGTATTTTGGGTTCTCCCTCTCCATCCCACTGCAGAGTTTCTTGGCTTAGTATCTTGCTCTCCTGTACAGTAGCACTTGTTGGGCGCTGATTACATGGGTGCTTGTGTGGTGACTCCCGGTTGCCCATTGTAGTCTATGGTGCTCTGTCACCGTTAAGGGATGTGCCGCCACATAGAACTAAAAAAGTTAATAGTTCACAATACTATAAATAAGTAAATGGAGTTTAATCAAAACTGACTGGAAGGAAAAGCGCAGTGGTTTCCCATAGCTGCCTATCAGATTTCGGTTTTGACATGTCACAGAATCCCTGTGGAGTTGACTGTGGGACACCTCTCTGCGTTTCCTCTGCACTGGGTTTGATAAACGTCTAGTCCTTAAGTTCTCCTTCCCTTGTCAGTCCCCTGCCGCTCTGGTGTCGGTGATCCTTTGCCTGTTTTCTAGGATTCCTGGTCCAGTGATATCTTTACCCATGCCTGTTTATCTAATGACTGGCTGCAGCAGTGACCAGTGTCGTTGACGTCTTACTGCTGCAGGCAATGATTGTGTGCAGTGGTCACATGACAGCTCAGCACAGGACACTGCGCATCATTACTGGTGGGGGGCCCGGGAGGTTGCAGGGGCCTGTGACTGATCAGTGCCTGGCATTTGAATGCTTGTAGAAGGCACCATAAGTTCCTCAATGTCTCTTCATCCCCTTCCAGGAAACCTCTTAAGTGACCTTTGCATCTCCTGTTTCCCTATGGAGTGCTGTACCCTATTGCGGCTGGCAGAGGACAAGATGCCAGTCGTGTTACATGCATAAGGGGGATTGGTAATATTTAGGCAGACCACAACCATGAGACACTTAATGGGGTCCTGAACTCCTACAGAACAGCTGTGGCCTGTGATCCTAGAGCAGGCACACATTACTGTATTGGCAAGCCCCCGCCATATGGAAGCGGATGGTCCCTACATCTTCATGTGAATTTACAGATGTGTCTTCTACATTTTGTATTTACTGGAATTGTCTTGCATTCTGTGATATTTTTCATTAAACTTTTTTTTTTTCTATCCTTTACAGCAATTTTCCAAATAATTCAGAGCATTAGGATGGGCATGTAAACCTTTCTCCAGACGTTACAATTTTCCTGTGAAGTATAACATGGACTCTGATTTATTATTTTCCTGTTAATTGGGACAACGAAAACCAGATTTCACACAACTGCCTGTTCCAGAATGACGACGTAAACCGCGATCATCCGAGTCATTCCAAACTGTGCCACCAAAGTCATTCCAACTTTTGTAATCCATCCTCCAGTGCCTTCAGAGAGCACCATATGCATCAGAGCAATAAAGCCGAGCTGCCGTCGTGGAGCTGCTTCTTCAGTGAGCGTTACTCCGTGTGGAACTAAGTTGTATGCAATGTAGATACCTGTAGTTCTAATAGGTTTGTGTCTGAAGCTATCTGTTTGTTAAATATTCTACCTTTTTAATGTATAAAATTGGTTAATTCTTTTTAATTTAAGAATCAAAAGCTGGAAAACTGAGTGATTTGATTATTCTCTATATGCTGCAAGAAAATCTGTCAAGTGTTCTCGTTCATTTTCAGCTGCTTGCTTTGCTCATAGAAGCTATTAATTCTCTAGAGAGACATCTTTTATGTTGCCAAAAACTAGCACCTGTAACGTGCTGCTCCCCAGATGTCCACTAGAGGGCGAGCACGAGCAAAGCTGCACAGTGGACTGCTACGGTCAGAGCGGATGGGGAAGAGTGAGCGCAGACCTGTGCCATCATCCCCCTCTATAGAGCTGTCTGTTCAAGCCATTTTGGCCTTTACAAGAGAAAAAACTGTGGACGCATTCTCAATGTATTTTTTTTTTATTGTCTAACCTATGCTTTTGCATGCACAAGAATCCACTCTCCATTTTACTGGTGGTTAGATATCTGTTGAAAATATTGGTTAGCGGCATGGCTATCACAGCTCTGAGCAACCATAGGTATTGTTTCAAAATGTGACCTACCTAAAAAGAAAAAAACAGTGTACAGTTGGTGCGTTTTGTAAAAAGAAAATAAAAACTTTACAAAAAAGTTGTTTCAGGATTGTTGAGGTATTTTTTAAAAATGGAGGGGATCATGTGTTTTAGGAAAAGGCCTACACTTTTAATTTAGCTGGAAGAATTGTGCAACGCTAACGATGTATGAGAATATGGAGGAGGTGCAAATGTCTGCCATGTTTTTCTACAATGCTGGTGTCTGCTTGTGCAAACGTGTAGATGCATGCATACAATGCTTTATACCCTGCACAGTAAACTTAACCCCTTCCCAACCTTGAACCTATGGGATGTCACCCACTGTCACTCTATGCCTCAAACGCTTCAACGGACCCCTGTGATTCTAAGTTTTTGTTTGTAACGTACTGTACTTCACGTTAGTGGTAAAATGTCTTCAGTATGACTTGTGTTTATTTATGGAAAAAACGGAAATTTGGCAAATGTTGTAAACCTTGCAATTTTCAAGCCCTTAAATCTGATATGTCACACAAAATACTTAACATTTCCCACATGTCTACTTTTGCATCAGCACAATTTTGGAATCAATTTTTCTTTTCATTATAAAGTTAAGGGTTAAAAGTTGACCAGTGACTTCTCATTTTTACAACAACTTATACAAAACTTTTTTTTTCTTTTTAGGGACTATTGATGGGCAGTCCGGCTCTTTTTGGTAATCTGGCTCTGCTCACCAAAAAAGAGCCGGCTCTCTTTGAATCCTAAAAATGGATCCCTATTGACTAAGTGTTCAGGTGTCTGAAACCCCGCCCACCTACCGCAGAAACTCTGCCCACTTGCTAGCAACTAATTAAATTGACGAATGGGTGGAGTTTTGTTTGGGTGGGAGGAGTTACATCTGCTGAACACATTGTGATTTTATGCCCATTGAGAGCCATTCAGAGAATTTAGTGGCTCACTGGGCCGCAGGCTCCCATCGTTCACAGCAGGTAGCCGGCTCTTTGGGTCGGATCGTTCGTGATCGACACATCACTATTTGGGTTTACATCACATTTGAAGGGTCTATATGGTAGAAAATACCCAAAAGTAACACTATTCTTGAAGGCTGCAGTTTTTAGGTGGTCAAAATCACATTCAAGATTTTTATTAACCCTTCAGATGCTTCACAGGAACTTTTCGAATGTGGGGGGAAAAAAATATTTTCTTTTTTTTTTTTTTTTTTTTTTGTGTGTGTAAAAAAGTTAAATGTTGTTTTCAGATCCTTTTTAATATTTGTTGTTTTTTTTTTGACAAGGATAACACGAAAAAAATGGACCCCAAACCACTGTTTGGGTGCATGACGGAGCTCGGAAGGGAAGGAGCGCCGTTTAATTTTTTTGAATGCAAAATTTGCTGGAACAGTTGGCGGATACCATGTTGAATTTGGAGAGACACTGATGTGCCTAAACAGTGAAAATCCCCCACACGTGACACCATTTTGGAAACTAGACCCCTGAAGGAATTGATCTAGATGTGTGGTGAGCACATTGAACCCTCAGGTGCTTCACAGAAGTTTATAACGGTTGAGCTATAAAAAAAAAAAAAAAAAAATCAGTTTCCCCACAAATGTTTATAACACAAAATATTGCATTTTCATAAGGGTAACAGGAGAAATTGCGCCATACAATTTGTTGTGCAATTTCTACTGAGACGTGGACACCCAATATGAGAGAGAAAACTACTGTTTGGTCGCACAGCAGGGCTCGAAGGGGAAGGAGCGACACTTGACTTTTTGAATGTAAAATTTCCTTGAATAATTAGCGGTCATCATGTCCCATTTGGAGAGCCCCTGATGTGCCTAAACAGTGGAAACCACCCACAAGTGACACCATTTTGGAAACCAGACCCCTCAAGGAATCTATTTTGATGCATGATGAGCACATTGCACATCCAGGTGCTTCACAGAAGTTTATAATGTTGAGCTGTGAAAAAAAAAAAAAATTAAAATCACATTTTCCCCACAAAAAAACAGTTTGTGGTGCAATTTCTCCTGAGTATGATGACACCCCATATGTAGGGGAAAACTACTTTTGAGGCACAGTGCAAAGCTCAGAAGGGAAGAGGTGCCATATTGGAGTTCAGATTTTGCTGGCATGGTTTGAGGGTGCCATGTCACATTGGCAGAGCCCATGAGGTGCCAGAACAACAGAAACCCCCTACATGTGAACTCATTTTACAAACTACACTTCCCAGTGAATTCATCTAGGGGTGCAGTGATCATATTGACACCTTGTGTGCCTCACAGAATTTTATACCACTGAGCAGTGAAGAAAGAAAAAATGTTTTCAGCCCCAAGTTTTAAATTTTTCTATGGGCTAATAGGATTTTTTTTTTCTTTTTACAACAAACTGAGGTCCGACTTTTTTTTGTGCCAATAACCCTACATGTAATCGGGAAATATTTTTCAGCCATAGTGCAAAGCTCAGAAGGCAAGGAGGATTTTACTGTTATGGTTTGCAGGTGCCATGACCCACTGGGAGAACCCATGAGGTGTCAGAACAGCAGAAGTCATAAGTGACCCCATTTGACAAACTACACCTCTCAATGAATCCATCTAGGGGTGCAGTGATCATATTGACACAAAGGGTGTGTCACAGACTTTTATACCATTAGGCAGTGAAGAAAAAATACCAAATACCAACAAAATTTCGGGGTTTTTTGTGTTGACCGATAGGTGGCAGATGCGGTTTAACAATGAGAAATGTAAGATTGTACACATGGGAAGAGAGAATCAATATCACCATTACACACTGACCGGGAAACCACTGGGTAAATCTGACATGGAGAAGGACTTGGGGATCCTAAGCAAACAGGATCATGGGGTGCATTAAAAGAGGTCTGGATGCACATGATGAGAGCATTATACTGCCTCTGTACAAATCTCTGGTTAGGCCGCACATGGAGTACTGTGTACAGTTTTGGCCACTTCTTAGTTGCCCTGGCAGTGTGCTTGGGGTCATTATGCTGAAAGACCCATCCACATTTCATCTTCAATGCCCTTGCTGATGGAAGGACGTTTGCATTCAAAATCTCACGATACATGGCCACATTCATTCTTTCATGTACACAGATCAGTTGTCCTGGTCCCCTTTGCAGAGAAACAGCCCCAAAGCATGATGCCACCCCCATGCTTCACAGTAGGTATGGTTTTCTTTGGATGCAATTCAGCATTGTGTCTCCTCCAAGCATGACAAGTTTTGTTTCAACCAAACAGTTCTACTTTTATTTTATCAGACCATATGCAATTCTCCAAATACTCTTCTGGATAATCCAAATGCTCTCTAGCAAACTTCAGACGGGCCCAGACATGTACTGGCTTAAGCAGGGGGACACGTCTGGCATTGCAGGATCTGAGTCCCTGGCGGCATAGTGTTGCTGATGGTAGTCTTTGTTACGGTGGTCCCAGCTCTATGCAGGTCATTCACTAGGTTCTGGGATTTTTGATCACCGTTCTTGTTATCATTTTGACCCTACGGGGTGAGATCTTGCGTGGAGCCCCAGATTGAGGGAGATTATCTGTGGTCTTGTATGTCTTCCATTTTCTTATTATTGCTTCCACAGTTGATTTCATCACACCAAGCTGCTTGTCTATTGCAGATTCAGTCTTCCCAGCCTGATGCAGGGCTACAATTTTGTTTCTGGTGTCCTTCAACAGCTCTTGGTCTTTACCATACTGGAGTTTGGAGTGTGACTGTTTGAGGTTGTGGACAGATGTCCTTTCTAATGATAACAAGTTCAAACAGGTGCCATTACTACAGGTAATGAGTGGAGGACAGAGGAGCCTCTTAAAGAAGAAGTTACAGGTCTTTGAGAGCCAGAAATCTTGCATGTTTTTAGGTGACCAAATACTTATTTTCCACCATAATTTGCAAAATAAATCTTGACAAATCAGACAAGGTGATTTTCTGCATTTGTTTTCTCATTTTGACTCTCATAGTTGTGGTCTACCTATGATGTCAGTTACAGATCTCTCATCTTTTTAAGTGGATTAACTTGCACAATTGGTGGCTCACTAAATACTTTTTTCCCCACTGTATGTAATTAACTTTAAAAAAAAGTTGGTAAAATACCAAGATAAGTACCGTATATACTCGAGTATAAGCCGAGATTTTCAGCCCATTTTTTGGGGCTGAAAGTCCCCCTCTCGGCTTATACTTGAGTCATACCCAGAGGTCGGCAGGGGAGGGGGAGCGGGGGCTGTCTAATTATACTCACCTACTCCTGGCGCGGTCCCTGCAGGTCCCTGGCTTCCCGGCGCCCCAGCTTCTTCCTGTACTGAGCGGTCACATGGTACCACTCATTACAGTAATGAATATGCGTCTCCACCTCTCATAGGGGTGGAGCCACATATTCATTACTCTAATGAGCGGTAACGGGGACCGCTCAATACAGGAAGAAGCTGCCGGCGCTGGGGAAGCAGGGACTGCACCGCCCCAGGAGTAGGTGAGTATAACGGGGAGGGGAGCGCTGCGCGATATTCACCTGCTCCTCGTTCCGCGCCGCTCCATCTTCAGCGTCTTCTGCAGTGACGCTCAGGTCAGAGGGCGCAATGACGTGGTTAGTGCGCGCCCTCTGCCTGAATGTCAGTGCAGAAGACGCTGAAGATGGAGCGGCGCCCGGAACGAGGAGCAGGTGACTATTGAAAGTGCCGGGGGCCTGAGCGACGGAGAGGTGAGTATGTGATTTTTTTTTCATCGCAGCAACAGCAAATGGGGCAAGTGTCTGTATGGAGCACCATATGGGGCCATGTGCAGCACTATATGGGGCAGTTGTCTGTATGGAGCATCATATGGGGCCATAACGATTGTGCAGCCCTATATGGGGCAAGTGTCTGTATGGAGCATCATATGGGGCCATAATCAACGTTTGTGCAGCACTACTGTATATGGGGCAAGTGTCTATATGGGGCCATAATCAACTTTTGTGCTGCATTGTATGGGGCAAGTGTCTGTATGGGGCATCTTATGGGGCCATAATCAACATTTGTGCAGCACTATATGGGGCAAGTGTCTGTATGGAGCATCTTATGGGGCCATAATCAAGGTTTGTGCAGCACTATATGGGGCAAATATCTTTATGGAGCATATTATTATTATTTATTGCTATAGCGCCATTTATTCCATGGCGCTTTACATGTAAGGAGGGGTATACATACCGTATATATTCGAGTATAAGCCAACCCGAGTATAAGCCGACCCCCCTAATTTTGCCACAAAAAACTGGGAAAACTTACTGACTCGAGTATAAGCCTAGGGTGGAAAATGCAGCAGCTACCGGTGAATTTCAAAAATAAAAATAGATGCTCCATACCGTTCATTATGGCCCCATAGCTGTGCCATATAGTGCTCTGCACCGTTCATTATTGCCCCATAGCTGTACCATAGAAAGCTGTGCCATATAGTGCTCTGCACCGTTCATTATTGCCCCATAGCTGTGCCATATAGTGCTCTGCACTGTTCATTATTGCCCCATAGCTGCACAATAGAAAGCTGTGCCATATAGTGCTCTGCACCGTTCATTATTGCCCCATAGCTGTACCATAGAAAGCTGTGCCATATAGTGCTCTGCACCGTTCATTATTGCCCCATAGCTGTGCCATATAGTGCTCTGCACCGTTCATTATTGCCCCATAGCTGTACCATAGAAAGCTGTGCCATATAGTGCTCTGCACCGTTCATTATTGCCCCATAGCTGTACCATAGAAAGCTGTGCCATATAGTGCTCTGCACCGTTCATTATTGCCCCATAGCTGTACCATAGAAAGCTGTGCCATATAGTGCTCTGCACTGTTCATTATTGCCCCATAGCTGTACCATAGAAAGCTGTGCCATATAGTGCTCTGCACCGTTCATTATTGCCCCATAGCTGTGCCATATAGTGCTCTGCACCATTCATTATTGCCCCATAGCTGTAACATATAGTGCTCTGCACCGTTCATTATTGCCCCATAGCTGTGCCATATAGTGCTCTGCACCGTTCATTATTGCCCCATAGCTGTACCATAGAAACCTGTGCCATATAGTGCTCTGCACCGTTCATTATTGCCCCATAGCTGTACCATAGAAAGCTGTGCCATATAGTGCTCTGCACCGTTCATTATTGCCCCATAGCTGTACCATATAGTGCTCTGCACCGTTCATTATTGCCCCATAGCTGTACCATAGAAACCTGTGCCATATAGTGCTCTGCACCGTTCATTATTGCCCCATAGCTGTGCCATATAGTGCTCTGCACTGTTCATTATTGCCCCATAGCTGTGCCATATAGTGCTCTGCACCGTTCATTATTGCCCCATAGCTGTGCCATATAGTGCTCTGCACCGTTCATTATTGCCCCATAGCTGTGCCATATAGTGCTCTGCACCGTTCATTATTGCCCCATAGCTGTGCCATATAGTGCTCTGCACCGTTCATTATTGCCCCATAGCTGTGCCATATAGTGCTCTGCACCGTTCATTATTGCCCCATAGCTGTGCCATATAGTGCTCTGCACCGTTCATTATTGCCCCATAGCTGTGCCATATAGTGCTCTGCACCGTTCATTATTGCCCCATAGCTGTGCCATATAGTGCTCTGCACCATTCATTATTGCCCCTTAGATGTACCATAGAAAGCTGTGCCATTGCTGCTGCTGCTGCAATAAAAAAAAAAACACATACTCACCTCTCTTGCTTGCAGCTCCTCAGCGTCCCGTCCCGGCGTCTCTCCGCACTGACTGATCAGGCAGAGGGTGGCGCGCACACTATATGCGTCATCGCGCCCTCTGACCTGCACAGTCAGTGTGGAGAGACGCCGGGAAGATGGAGCGGCGTCCGGCGTGTGGAACGCGGACAGGTGAATATGTAATACTTACCTGCTCCCGGCGTCCCTGGCTCCTTCCTCCGGACAGCTAGTCTTCGGTGCCGCAGCCTCTTCCTCTGTCAGCAGTCACCGTTACCGCTCATTAGAGAAATGAATATGCGGCTCCACCCCTATGGGAGTGGAGTCCATATTCATTTCTCTAATGAGCGGTCCCATGTGACCGCTGAACAGGGGAAGAGCTGCGGCACCCAGAGACCGTGGGACTGCAGGGACAGCGCCAGGAGCCCCGGAAGCAGGTAAGTATGCCTCAGCGCCCTCTCCCCCTCACCCGCCGACCCTGCCGCCGACCGTGACTCGAGTATAAGCCGAGAGGGGCACTTTCAGCCCAAAAATTTGGGCTGAAAATCTCAGCTTATACTCGAGTATATACGGTAATAAAAAAAAGTACAATAATCTTAAACAATACAAGTCATAATATGGGACCATAATCAACATTTGTGCAGCACTATATGGGGCAAATATCTTTATGGAGCATCTTATGGGGCCCATCATGAACTGTATGGAGCATTATATGGGGCTCCTGTTTCAATATGGATATTCAAAAACACTTAACCTACTGATGTCTCAATTAATTTTACTTTTATTGGTATCTATTTTTACTTTTGACATTTACCGGTAGCTGCTGCATTTCCCACCATAGGCTTATACTCGAGTCATTACGTTTTCCCAGTTTTTTGTGGCAAAATTAGGGGGGTCGGCTTATACTCGGGTCAGCTTATACTCGAGTATATACGGTAACTAACCCTAAATACCCCTCAGTAATCCCTGCCTTACCCCAGAGGTTAAAATGTACACGAATAAATGTCTACGACTTGGCTCCCTGTTCAATGTAGACAGACCCTAGCACTGCCCTGCTGTGCACACTACCGCTAATGAAGTGCTAAATTCAACCACATGCAAGAACATACAAAGATATGCATCACAGTTATAAATATAATTGTAAATATAAATAGTTCACGGAGATAGTCGGTGGGGACCTCATGGAATAATGACCTACAGTTGTGCACAAAAGTTTACATACCCCGGCAGAATTTTTGCTCCACTCATGGTTAGTGGTTGGGTGAAACCGTTTATTGACAAATTACTGTGTTTTCTCTTTTTAAATCATAATGACAACCCAAAACATCCAAATGACCCTGATCAAAAGTTCACATACCCCATTTTTTAATACCGTGTATTGCCCCCTCTAACATCAACGACATCTTGAAGTCTTTTGTGGTAGCTGTAGATGAGGCTCTTTATTTTCTCAGATGGTATAGCTGCCCACTCTTCGTGGCAAAAAGCCTCCAGTTCCTGTAAATTCCTGGGCTGTCTAGCATGAACTGCACGCTTGAGATCACCCCAGAGTGGCTCAATGATACTGAGGTCAGGAGACTGATATGGCCACTCCAGAACCTTCACTTTGTTCTGCTGTAGACAATGACAGGTCGACTTGGCCTTGTGTTTTGGATCATTGTTTTTTGGAATGTCCAAGTACGTCTCATGCGCAGCTTCCGGGCTGATGAGAGCAAATTTGCCACCAGTATTTGCTGATAACGTGCTGCATTCATCTTTCCTTCAACTTTGACTAAATTTCCTGTGCCTTTGTAGCTCACACATCCCCAAAACATCAGTGATCCACCTCCGTGCTTTACAGTAGGAATGGTGTTCCTTTCATCATAGGCCTTGTTGACCTCTCTCCAAATGTAACGTTTATGGTTGTAGCCAAAAAGTTCAATTTTGGTCTCATCACTCCAAATTTCTTTGTTCCAGAAGTTTTGAGGCGTGTCCCTGTGCTGTTTTGCATATCTTAGGCAAGATACCTTGTGTCATTTGAGCAGTAATGGCTTTTTTCAGGCGACTCGACCAGGCAGCCCATTTTTCTTCAAGTGCCTCCTTATTGTGCATCTAGAAATAGTCACACCACTAGTTTTCAGAGAGTCCTGTATTTCAGTTGATGTTATTTGTGGGTTTTTCTTTGCATCCTGAACAATTTTTCTGGCAGTTGTGGACGACATTTTTGTTGGTCTACCTGACGTGGTTTTTTTTTCACAGAGCCCCTGATTTTCCATTTGTTAATCACAGTTTGAACGCTGCTGACTGGCATTATCAATTCCTTGGATATCTTTTTGTACCCATTTCCTGTTTTATACAGTTCAACTACCTTTTCCTGTAGATCCGTTGACAATTCTTTTGCTTTTCCCATGACTCACAATCCAGAAACGTCAGTGGCTGGATGAAAGATGCCAGTGTCTGTCTGGATCCCAGAAACTCACTCATCTTTTATGCATACACACTGATTACAAGCAAACAGGTCACAGGTGAGGATGTTACCTTTAGTAGCCATTCAAATTCATTTGTGTCAACTTCTGTGCATGCTATCAGGCCAAAATCACCAGGGTATGTAAACTTTTGATCAGGGTCATGTGGATGTTTTGGGTTGTCATTATGATTTAAAAAGAGAAAACACAGTAGCTTGACAATAAATGGCTTCACCCAACCAGTAACCAGGAGTGGAGAAACAGTTTTGGTATTATCATTCATATTCTCTGAAAAAAGGCCAAGAAAGCAAAAATTCTGCCGGTGTATGTAAACTTTTGAGCACAACTGTATTGTGTAGTATAAGCAATAATACCCCTCTTGGTCTGATATAGTGCTTGATATAACTGCAGAGTTAAGGGGGGGAACATGTCCCATTAACCATATCCCAGGACCCTATAAGCAATTATTACATTCCCTATTCAACTGTCCCAACGCATTTCCCCTCCATTAGTTGTTGGGATTCATCAGGGGATTCCAAAGATCCTGGACACAGAGCAGGTATCACCAGTATTGGGTCAGGTGCCTGTGACCATCAGACATTGCATCAGTCTATACCATCAGTGTTTGCTCAGTGTGTCAGTCTATACCAGCGATCCCCAACGTTTTTGACCTTGAGAGCCACATTCAGCACTGAGAGAGGGTCACGAGCCACATTCAGCTCTGAGAGGGGGTCACGAGCAACATCCTGCTCCTGTCCCCCTCAATGTAGTGTCAACCAAAGCCACCATTACGGGTTTAATGATAACCAAAGCTTTTCCACAGAAATCACTCCAAAGCAGTATACTAAGATCCAGGGGTTCCTACAATGCCCCAATTCAGTATTCTCCCATCAAGGACTCCCAACACACTGTCGCATCCAGCTTCAAGACCCTCCTCTAACAGGTAATATCATCCTCCATACCTAAAACATCTCTAAACCCCTAAGACCAGTATATGAGAAACCAGATCTGTGCTCCTGTGCAGGGCTACGCAAAAAATCACCATTTTGAGATGTGCTCTTCATACCTGTTTGCTAGACCTGGAGCTAATGCACTAAGCTGACAGACAGCCACGAGCCAGAATTCATGGGACCGCGAGCCACATGTTGCTCCCGAGCTACAGGTTGGGGACCCCTGGTCTATACCATCAGTGTTTGGTCAGTGTGTCAGTTTATACCATCAGTATTTGCTCAGTGTGTCAGTCTATACCATCAGTGTTTGGTCAGTCTGTCAGTCTATACCAGTGTGTCAGTCTATACCATCAGTGTTTGGTCAGTATGTCAGTCTACATCATCAGTGTTTCGTCAGTGTGTCAGTCTATACCATCAGTGTTTGGTCAGTGTGTCAGTCTACATCATCAGTGTTTGGTCAGTGTGTCAGTCTATACATCAGTGTTTGGTCAGTCTGTCAGTCTATACCAGTGTGTCAGTCTATACCATCAGTGTTTGGTCAGTATGTCAGTCTACATCATCAGTGTTTCGTCAGTGTGTCAGTCTATACCATCAGTGTTTGGTCAGTGTGTCAGTCTACATCATCAGTGTTTGGTCAGTGTGTCAGTCTATACGTCAGTGTTTGGTCAGTGTGTCAGTCTATACCATCAGTGTTTGGTCAGTGTCAGTTTATACCATCAGTGTTTGCTCAGTGTGTCAGTCTATACCATCAGTGTTTGGTCAGTCTGCCAGTCTATACCAGTGTGTCAGTCTATACGTCAGTGTTTGGTCAGTGTGTCAGTCTATACCATCAGTGTTTGGTCAGTGTGTCAGTCTATACCATCAGTGTTTGGTCAGTGTGTCAGTCTATACGTCAGTGTGTCAGTCATTACCATCAGTGTTTGGTCAGTCTGACAGTCTATACTAGTGTGTCAGTCTATATGTCAGTGTTTGCTCAGTGTGTCAGTCTATACCATCAGTGTTTGGTCAGTCTGTCAGTCTATACCAGTGTGTCAGGCTATACCATCAGTGTTTGGTCAGTGTGTCAGTCTATATCATCAGTGTTTGGTCAGTGTGTCAGTCTATACGTCAGTGTTTGCTCAGTGTGTCAGTCTATACCATCAGTGTTTGGTCAGTCTGCCAGTCTATACCAGTGTGTCAGTCTATACCATCAGTGTTTGGTCAGTCTGCCAGTCTATACCAGTGTGTCAGTCTATACGTCAGTGTTTGGTCAGTGTGTCAGTCTATACCATCAGTGTTTGGTCAGTGTGTCAGTCTATACCATCAGTGTTTGGTCAGTGTGTCAGTCTATACCATCAGTGTTTGGTCAGTGTGTCAGTCTATACGTCAGTGTTTGGACAGTCTATACCGTCAGTGTGTCAGTCAATACCATCAGTGTTTGGTCAGTGTGTCAGTCTATACCGTCAGTGTGTCAGTCATTACCATCAGTGTTTGGTCAGTCTGTCAGTCTATACCGTCAGTGTCAGTCTATACCATCAGTGTTTTATCAGTGATATTTTCATATTCTAATAAAAATGGCATCGGATGCAAAACAAACATGTCTCCATTTTTTTGTTGAGCACATGGTCCTCAAAAAAATAGAGCAAGTGACCTGCCCTATAGACTATAAGGGTATGTGCACACGTTGCGGATTCTGCTGCGGATTTTTCCGCAGCGGATTTGGAAAATCCGCAGTGCAAAACCAGAGGTTTTCACTGCGGATTTTATCGCGGTTTCTTCTGCGGATTCCTCTGCGGGTTTTCAACTGCACTTTCCTATTGGTGCATGTTGAAAACCGCTGCGGAATCCGCAGAAAGAATTGACATGCTGCGGAAAATAATCCGCTGCGTTTCCGTGCGGATTTTTCCGCAGCATGTGCACAGCGTTTTTTTTTTCCCATAGGTTTACATGGTACTGTAAACTTTGGGAAAACTGCTGCGGATCCGCAGCGTCAAATCCGCTGCGGATCCGCAGCAAAATCTGCAGCGTGTGCACATACCCTAATGGTACATGAAAAACGAGGCCTAAGGCATAGTCTATCGGACAAGCAGTGTGTCGAGCTGTTAGGCTGGCGTCACACTTACCATATGAAAAATTGGTCAGTTTCTCTTGGCTGAGAGTCGCACAAGTGTTCTCATTATGGTCATCCGTGTGTAATGTGTTTGCAATGCGATGATGCAATTTCCTCGCACCTATGTATCCGTATGACATCCGTATGGTTTTACATGTCTCACTGCTTTTCCCCAATGAATTTAATGGCTCAGTGAGCTGAAATGAGGAAAATGTGTTTATTTGTCACAAGCTACACAGATGGTCCGTGTGGTGTCCAAGTTTTTCTCGCACCTATAGGTTTGCATTGACGAGTCTCGGCCGATATACGTGTAAAATCGCAGCATGCGAGAAAAAAAAGTGATGTGAGCTGCCCCATAGATTAACACTGGTCCGAGTGCTATGCGATGTTTTCTCGCATAGCACTCGTCCGTATTCCTTGCTAGTGTGACTCCGGCCTTAGACTTTATAAAGTTGTTTTTTTCTTCTTTTCCAATTCTTGCAAGTTGGAGAACTTTGGTGAACATTTTAAAATCACTGGAACTTCTTCAAAACAACTTCATAATGGTGAGAGTGACTTATCAGAGCTGTAATAGAAACCTCCGAGCTGGAATAGTACGGGTACGTGTCCACGGTCAGGACGGCCGGCGGTATCGCCGGAGCGGCGAAGCCGCTCGGCGCTAAGCCCCGCCCCCTTTCTGGGACGCGATGGTGCCGGATGTTTTAACTGTACACATCCGGGATCATCGCACCCTCGCATAGCGCCCTGTGATATTACTTGCGGCGACGCAGCGTCACCGCAGGTAGCACGGACATGCTGCGATCTGAAAAGACGCGCAGCATGTCCGGAGTCGCAGGGAAGTCGGATGTGTGTTTCCACACATAGTGGAGACGGGATTTCATAAAATCCCCTCCACTATGCTGGAACATCTGGACGCTGCGTGTTTGACGCTGCAGCTCTGCTCAGCGTCAAACAAGCAGCGTTTACTGACCGTGGACACTCACCCTAACAGGTTACAGTACAGAGCCTGAGGCCGTCTCACTGTTTTCTAAGGGGAATTCTCTTGCAGAACTCGAAAACACTTTCATACAAATTGTAGAACCACAGCGCCACAGTGTGGACAGTCAGGAGAGTGAACGACTGCAATGGTTTTTCACACTATATTGCCCCATTGGAGGCAACGTTGTTTCTATTTGTGTGCACTATATAGAAGGGAATAGATTGTTAAATACATATATGGTCTATAAGAAATGTGGTCTAATGTTTTAGATTTTGTCCAAAACTTTACCAACGAAAAGAGTGTTATCTGCTTAGGAAGACTATTCTGTTATGAGCTAAGAGACCATTATTGATTTATACAGTCGTATGATTGCATACAAACTACATCAATATTAAAAAGTAACAGCTTCAGACAAAAGGCCCCGTCACACTTAGCAACGCTAAAGCGATCCCGACAACGATACGACCTGTCAGGGATCGTTGCTGCGTCGCTATGTGGTCGCTGGTGAGATGTCAAACAGTGAGATCTTCCCAACGATGCAGCAGCGATGCGGCGACCTGTACAACGATGTCGTTGGTCGTTGTGACCCTGTCACATGGCAGCTATTATGACGATTCAGACCTCGATGAGGGTCGTCCTGTGTGACGTTGTCAACGAGGTCGTTGGTAAGGTGTCAAACACAGCGATGTGTGCTACCCAGCGGGACCTCAACGATCAAAAAAAGGTCCAGGCCATTCCGACACGACCAGCGATCTCACAGCAGAGGCCGGGTCGCTGGTACGTGTCACACATAGCGAGATCGCTACTGAGGTCGCTGTTGCGTCACAAAACTTGTGACTCAGCAGCGATCTCGCTAGCGACCTCGCTTAGTGTGACGGGGGCTAAAGGCACCACAGATCCACTTTCCTACTGCAATATAAACCTATGAAACCATAACTATAAATTGCTACAAAAATATTAAAAAATCACATGCAACAAATACTCCCTCAATACTTATGCAAAATGAATGCAAAAAGTACATTTTCAGAGACATGCGACATCCAAGACACTGGTATGCATTTAGCAGTTCCCCAACACCTTCAACATATTCTGGAGATTTATTTTTCCTAACAAGTTTTCACAGATCCACTTGTAGCTTTTCCAAGATCTCAATTCCTTATCATTTAGAGTTCCTGCAAACACATTATCTCTCATAAGCTCTCTGATCTGAGGACCAACAAATACGCCTTCGTTCAATTTTGCTGGTGAAATGCTGAAGAATTTCTGTGAAATGTACTATGCAAATTGTCTCTTCAGAGAAAAAGAGGACTTAAAGGGCCACTGTCACCCCCTCCAGCCGTTATAAACTAAAAGAGCCACCTTGTGCAGCAGTAATGCTGCATTCTAACAAGGTGGCTCTTTTAGTTTTAGGTTCAAGTATTCCCAAAATAAAGCGTTTTGAAACTTAGCCAAAATACCTGTCTTTAGCCAGGGAGGCGGGTCCTCACTCCCCAGCTTGAACCGCTACTCTGCGGTCACTCCAATCTTCAGGGGCTTTCGGCGCCGCCCCCTCTGCGCTTTTTTCTCTTCAAAACCGGCGCCTGCGCTGTGTTTCAGCTCTGGCCGTGTGACGTCTCAGCCAGGCTTGCAGACTGCGCCTGTGCGGGCATTGCGGCCACCCACCTTGGGAATCCCAGCCCCGCAGTGTGTTATGCATTATGCACAGTGCGGGGCTGGAAGGCGGGGGACCTGGGGGAGCGTCTGACACACGCAGTGCGCATGCCCAGGAATCCTAGCCCCGCACTGTGCATAATGCATAACACACTGCGGGGCGGGGATTCAGTAGCAGGGTGGCCGCACTGCCCGCACAGGCGCAGTCTGCAAGCCTGGCTGGGACGTCACACGACCAGAGCTTAAAGACAGCGCAGGCGCCGGTTTTGAAGAGAAAAAAGCACGGAGGGGGCGGCGCCGAAAGCCCCTGAAGATTGGAGTGACGGCAGAGTAGCGGTTCAAGCTGGGGAGTGAGGACCCGCCTCCCTGGCTAAAGACAGGTATTTTGGATAAGTTTCAAAACGCTTTATTTTGGGAATACTTGAACCAAAAATTAAAAGAGCCACCTTGTTAGAATGCAGCATTACTGCTGCACAAGGTGGCTCTTTTAGTTTATAACGGCTGGAGGGGGGTGACAGTGGCCCTTTAAACTCTATAGCGCCACCTGTTGGAAGTTAGGAATCCTACAAGTCACAATCAACCCTTTAACGAGTCGTGCAATATGACTTAGGATAAAAGCCAAATCAGTATCTCAACTTGCAGACACGGTGTTTCGGACTGTTGGCCCTCGTCAGTACGAAGCATGAGAACTGATTTGGCTAGGTGAGAGGCTCTGGACTGGGGTCTAAGGGGTAACGTTTCTCCTTATGGAGAGTGACATACCAGCTCTGGCTTGTCAAGGTAAGGAGGCTTATTCGCCGTGCAATGCTCCTCTGGGAAATTTAATATGCAATGTGTGAAATATCCTGCAACCCTCGTCAATTTGTCTTTGCTATGACTTTCAAGAAGTTTTTAATCAATCCCAACTTTACATGTAGTGGAGGAAGAAAGATTTTTGATGGAGCAACTAAAGGATTATGCTGAACACTGTCTCTACCTGGAGCACAGATGTTTCACTGTCCCCAATCATGACGAACATAATGCTCTACTGTATTTCTACTGTCCCATAAACACAAGAAGCAACTGAAAACTCCTTGCATTCCCATTAGCAGGCCAATCACTTTCAAATCTCCACAGATATTCCATTGATGATGCTTATATTGTATAGCATCCAAAACAACTGACAGATTTTCATAACTTTCCTTTAGATCAGGGGTGTCAAACTGCATTCCTCGAGGGCCTCAAACCATGTGTGTTTTCAAGATTTCCTTCTCATTGCACAAGATGCTGGAATCATTCTGTGCAGGTGATTAAATTATCACCTGTGCAATACAAGGAAATCCTGAAAACATGACCTGTTTGCAGCCCTTGAGGAATGCAGTTTGACATTTGACATTTAGATGACATGAGAGAGCATTAGGGATTGATGGTTTCCTATTTCCATTGTGAAGCAACACTGCTTTCAAACTTCTCTGGGATGAGTCAATCAACAATCGCCAATCTGCAACAAAATACTCTTGATTCAGTTCTTCAAAGAGGCCATTCACATTGTTACTGTACACCATTGGTCCATCAACTGTGAAAAATTGTGTTAAAGTGTTACTTCTGTTTCGGTAATAACGCACTTTGACATTATAATAAAGAAGATTCTTCTGTTTCAACCTAGATGCAATAAGTTCAGCTTTATCTTTTGACAATGAAAGGTCTCTGATGAGATTCATTTAATTCATGGTGAGTAAAGCATTCTGGCTGCTCGGCTGCTCCATAAGGTACATACTCATCTTGACTTGAGGTCTCCATGTCTTCGCCATTAGCTTCGGCTCCATAGTCTTCATATTCAACTTCATTTTCTTCCAATCCAGACAATGGTGGTACAGAAACTGGCAAGGTACCATCATATGGAACTGGCCTAATCGCAGATTCAAGTTAAGGGTAATTGATCTTATGTTTGTTCTTTGTAGAAAAGCCCTTCAGTTTGACAAATCAAAAGTAGCAGTCATCACTGTGATTTTTGGGATCTCTCCAAATCATGGGAACAGCAAATGGCATAGCCACTTTCCTCATATTCCACCAGTCACGAAGACCATTTGAACAACTTGAGAATATCACATGAGGGGCCCAGCTCGTGTCTTGATCACCAAGTGGACACTTAAAGTACATCTGGTACATCTTTTTAATATCATGAGTGATTGAACGTACTTGGCCTTTTGGTGTAAAAGAACAACACACATAGCAGAATCTGTTCGGATGATTGATAAACTGTCGGGGTATTTTTCTCCTTTAAAACAGATCAAACAGTAGAGTAAATTCAGTTCAATGGTGGTGACAAACGAAAAAAAAAAATGCGATGAGCCGACCGACTATATGTGGATATTTCCCCAGAGATGACAGAGGCAGCTTGTATTTAGATTTTATTGGAGGTAATCTGGTAGACAACTATATACAGTTGTGAGGTAAACGGGTCAGCCTATTCCTTACAGGTGAACATCTGCAGACAGGCAGTTTCTCAGTGTGATATTGGCTGCTTTCAGGTTCTCTCCCTGTGGAGACCCTCACTCAGTTACACCTCAGTGGCTGAGCTGTTTTCTTCTCTCTGAGGTGACTTTCCCTCCCAGAAATGCAATGAAAATCCTCTCACAATGGCGGCTGTCCGCTGCCTTCTCTTCTGTCTCCCTGTGACAGGGCTCCGATCCCTGTAGAGGCCTGTCTCCTTTCAGAGTCTCACATACCAGTCATTGCTGCTGTAGCGCCCCCACTGCCGCAGGGCCGAGGGGTACCCGGTACCGGGCCTCTAAGTCTCTGCTCTGGGGTTGTCACGGTGGCTAGACCCGGTCCGTGACCCTGCTGAGGGGCGTACAGTAACAGATGTGGATGGTGGTGATGTTGCAGTGCAGTGTAGGTCGTAGTAAATAACGAGGACACCAGGTTGCAGTCTCTTTACCTCTTTACTGAAGGTTTTAGAGTCCTCAGTCCAGAGCGCTGTCAACAGGGCTGTCAGAGACCGGCCGGTCCAAAGGCACATCAGGAGTTCCCTTTACAGGTGGGAATCAGTGTCTACCTTCTAGCGCTGGGTGTTGTAGTTCTTCCCTGCTGAGCACCCCGGGATAGTCCTCACAACTGCTGTGTCTGTCTCTGATGTTCGTTCTCTCCGTCCCCCAGGTGATATGGTAGGACGCACCCGTATGACGGGGTAGGCCTGGAGTTCTTCCGGGACCCTAGAGTCGCCCCTCTCCCACAGCTGCCTCCGTTGTCTGCTTAGGTGATTTGTGTGAGACAGCCAACCTATAATTGGCTGTCCTGCCGTGGTTTGCAGTAGTACTTAAAGTCTCTTACTTGCTCGGCGTTCCGGCCACCGACTGTTTGCGCCTCAGAAGGATGTTGCCTCGGTCTAACAGCATGACTCCTTCTGGTCCTAATTCCTCTTTACTGTATTCCCGTTGTTCACTGGTTAGTTCTGCTCTTAGGAGTCTGCCATGATCCCATCCCTGACAGGTCCTCTCACTAGCTCTTCCCAGTTACTTCTCTCTCTCTCTTCCTGTCCAACCCCCAGTTTTACCAGAGTGTGAGGAGTGGCCTACTAGATAGAACCACCCCCCCTGGTGGCCGGAGTGTGAAGTGTAGTGTGAGTGTTACCTGGTCAGAGAAACTCCTTTAGTGTAATCAGACGTAACATCACTCCCCTTAGTGGCAGAGCGACATTACTGCAACGACCAGGACTCTGGGGCGCTGCACTCCCCCCCGGTTAAATCCAGTACTCCCGGACTGGGAAAACAAGAACAACATTACAAGTTAACAGAAAACACACAAAATTTTGAAATATCATAAACAATTAAACATTGCAGTGCTTCCCTTTATGGGAGGTGAGGACTCTTGAACGTTGCGAAAGTTAGGTCATGCACAGTTTATGACTCTCAGTTCAGTGGTTGAAACAGCGGGGACCCTGGGTAAACAAAGGGGTCCCCTTTTAGAAGTTTTTGGAGCAATTCACCGTCCATTACTCTATTGTCCATTTTAAAACCTGTAACAAAAGATATATACACAAACATTTTCAACTAAATAACAGCCCTTATTAGTATCTCTAAGTTTTGTAGCGGAGGGGAATTTGATTCTGAGTGCTGCGTGTGGACCTTCGCAGCACAGGGGTTGCTACTGGCCTAACAGGGCCCACTATACTTGCTACCCCTGGTGTAGTGTACTGCCTTCTAGCTACACTTTCAGTGAGTCTGGGTAGCACTGGCAGGCTGAAGCTCTCAGGGCTGCTGCTGCTGGCAACAGTAGGTACGGCAGGCTCACCGATAGCAGAGGGAGGATTTGCCAGTTCAACAGTTGGCATGGCATCTTCAGGTAGGGCTTGTTGAGGTTGCGGGGCTGGATGATCTGGTACCACCATTGTTTCTGGTGGGTCCGGCTGTTGAAACGTTAGAACAGGTACCACGATGGCCTGATTTATCTGAGTCCAGGACTGGGGAAAGTCACCAAGGACGGTATGGATCATCTTCTCCTTTTCCACCGGCGGGGAGATTCCTGGGGCCGTGTCCCTCTCTCTCAACTTATCGGGGCAGACCTTAAGGTGATCCCTGGATACCGCTGTCGAGGTCTCCCCTCTGTCCTTGCTGATGAGACAGACCTTCGTGTTGTCGAAATCGGATGGCAGGATGCTATACGGTTCTGCTTCCCATTGGTCATCGAGCTTGTGTAGTCTCCTCTTTCGTTTAAGTACTTGCTCACCAGGTGACAGGGGAATCGCAGGAGCGTGCTGGTTGTAGTCCCTTTCTTGTTTTTGCCTAGCCTGGGCGAGACTTCTTTCCACGCACTCCTGTACTTTGCGGTACCTTCGCTGCCTTTCTGCATCCCAATCCGCATCCGGCGAGGTATCTTCGGGGACTAGGACCCCCATGTCCAGATCAACGGGTAGCTGGCTAGGCCTTCCCCTCATTAGGTACGCTGGAGTACAGTTGGTGGAATTTACTGGGATGTGATTGTAGATATCCACCAAGTCAGGCAACTTTGTCGGCCACAGGTTCTGTTCCTCTACGGGCAAGGTCTTCAATAAGTCGATCACCACCTGGTTCATCTTTTCGCACATCCCATTGGTTTGAGGATGGTACGGCGTGGTTCGGATCTTCTTACACCCGTACAGTTGGCAGAACTCTTGGAACACTTCTGCTTCGAATGCTGGTCCCTGATCAGTCAGTACCTTCTCCGGGTAGCCATGGGGCCTACAAAAGTACTGCTGGAAGGCCTTGGCGGCAGTCCTGGCCGTTAGATCCTTGACAGGTACAACCACCAGAAATCTGGAGTAGTGATCTACGATGGTAAGAGCGTAGATATAGCCGGACCGGCTAGGTGTCAACTTCACATGATCCAGCGCGACCAGTTCGAGCGGCCGTTTGGTGATGATAGGCTGCAGGGGAGCCCGTTGGCTGCCACGGTCCTTCCTGCGCAGGCTACATGGACCGCACTCCCGACACCACTTCTCAATGGCTCTCTTCATGCCAATCCAATAGAACCTCCCTCGGAGTAGCCTCTCTAGCTTCCTCCATCCGAAGTGTCCGGCTCCATCGTGGTAGGCTCCCAGAACCATGGGCGCATCTCGCCTTGGCACCACTATCTGCCACACCAATTCATGAGTACGTGGGTCGATGCTCCTCCTGCACAGCTTGCCATCATGGATAAACAGTTTGCTTCTCCCCTTCCACAGCTGTTGGGTTTCTTGTGGATCATCTGGGCCGGGATGCAACCCTGCCTGCGTCAAGAGCTCTTTCACCCGACGGACCGCGGGGTCACCATCCTGAGTTTCCGCCCATCCGTGATGGGGCAGGGGATTCAGCATGGCATCCGGTTGGTTCCTGTGCCTGTTCTTCACATGATGAGAGTTCTGAGTGGCTTTGGGGCGATGGAATGCAGGCAGCTCCACCTCTTCAAGTGCCTCCAGGTCTTCTCCCGTTTCTGGCAAATTGGGCATTCGGGACAAGGCATCGGCATTGGCATTCTTGTGTCCTGCCCGGTACTTGATGGTGAAATCGTAGTTGGACAGCCGGGCCATCCACCGCTGTTCCAAGGCCCCGAGTTTGGCAGTATCCAGATGCGTTAGCGGATTGTTATCCGTGAAGACGGTGAATTTCGCGGAGGCCAGGTAGTGTTTGAACCTCTCTGTCACTGCCCAGACGATGGCAAGGAATTCCAGTTTAAAGGAACTGTAGTTATCAGGGTTTCTTTCCGTGGGACGGAGTTTCCTACTGGCGTAAGCGATCACCCTTTCTTTGCCTTTCTGGACCTGGGACAGTACGGCTCCTAATCCCACATTGCTGGCATCTGTGTACAGCACAAACGGTTGGTCGTATTCGGGGTAAGCCAGTACCTCTTCTCCCGTCAGTGCCGACTTCAAACAAGTGAAGGATCCCTCCAGCTCCTCGTTCCAATCAAAGGGGGTGTTCCTCCCCTTGGTCCTCTTTGGTTGGCCCACCAACAGGTTTTGCAAGGGTGCGGCCTTCTTGGTAAAGTCCTTAATGAACCTCCGGTAATAGCCTACCAGCCCGAGGAACTGCCGGACTTCGTGAAGGTCACTGGGCTTTGGCCAGTCCTTGATCACCGTGACCTTGTCGGGGTCTGGGGCCACTCCTTCAGCGCTCACCACATGGCCCAGGTACTGCACTTTAGGTTTCAGCAGATGACACTTGGACGGTTTCACCTTTAAGCCAAAGTTGGACAGGGCTTCAAACACCTCGGCCAGGTGCTTCAGATGGTCTTCGTAGGTCTTAGAGAAGACAATGACATCATCCAAATACAGCAGCACGGTTTCGAAGTTCATGTGTCCCAGGCAGCACTCCATCATCCTCTGGAACGTCCCGGGAGCATTGCACAATCCGAAGGGCATGTAATTGAATTCGCAGAGACCCATTGGTGTCGTGAAGGCCGTCTTCTCTTTGTCCGCCTCCGCTACGGGAACCTGCCAGTACCCACTGGTGAGATCTAAGGTAGAGAAGTAGTTAGCAGATTTTAAGGCAGCCAGAGACTCCTCTATCCTGGGCAGTGGGTATGCGTCCTTATGTGTAATGCGATTCAACTGCCTGTAATCAACACACATTCTCATTGTACCATCTTTCTTTTTAACAAGGACTAACGGAGCTGCCCAGGGGCTACAGCTGTCTCTCACCACCCCAGCCTCCTTCATTTCCCGCAACATGTCCTTGGCACACTGGTAGTGAGCTGGGGGTACAGGGCGATATCTCTCTTTTATGGGTCGGTGATCTCCCGTGGGGATATGGTGTTGGATCCCTTTCACCTGCCCAAAATCTAAGGGGTGTTTGCTGAATACCTGCTCGTACTCGTGTACCACCCTGTAGGCCCCCTGTTTTTGATGGGATGGGGTAGAGTCAGTGCCCACATGCAATTCCCTACACCAGTCTTTCGAGTGCTCTGCAGAACCGTTGTCCTCCGCCACGTTTGACGGGACCAAGGGTCCAGGTGTCTGTATCACACTATTATTGACAGCGAACAGTTTGGCGAGCGTGGCATACTTGGTGAGGTGGACCTCTTCCTCCCCACAATTGAGGACACGTACGGGCACTCTCCCCTGTCGAACGTCGACCACCCCCCGGGCTGTCAGAACAGTAGGCCTATTGTCTGAATATACGGGTTCTACCAAGGCCTGGTAGTCCTTACCCCTGAGGCCTATGGCTGCCCTACACCATATTAACATCTCACTCCTGGGGGGTATCGCGATGGGGTTTGAATCACTCACAGTGACACGACCAATCTCACCCCCAGTCAGCTCTACCTGCTGTCTCTGCATCAGAGCTCTGATTTCTTTTTGCAGGGCGCGTTGTTCACTGTGGCCAGCGGTTTCTGCCACCTGTTGCAATAAAACAATAACTTCTGCAAGACAATTTGCTATAACATTAGTACCAAGAGTCATCATGGGATTACATTCTCGACGGTCAATATCAACAATCACAATCCCTTGGGCTTTCAATTCCACCCGCCCCACCTTGATGTTGACCTCCTTATACCCCACTTGTGGCAACGGCTGACCATTACTGGCTATTATGGTGAAATCATTGTCAGGGCCACGAGTAATATCGGTGTCCTCCCAATACCGTCTATAAAGCACGTAAGGTATAGTTGTCACCTGAGAACCGGTGTCCAGCAAAGCGTTCAAGGGGATTCCATCAACCACTACAGGGAGAACTGGTCATCCTCCAATGTACTTGGTTCTCCAATGCTGTGGGCCTGACCGTCCTACTCCTGGGGGTTGGCCCTTTGCCCCAGGGGTTGCTCGTTTAAAGGACAGTACCTTGCAAGGTGGCCCACCTGGTGACAGCGGCGGCAGATGGGTCTTCCGTCCTGGTGGAAGCGATCGTTGTTCCGGCCTCTGGTCGGCGGAGTCCTCCTCTGTCGCATCCAAGGGACATCCTCTGGTCTGGAGGCCAACTGGATCTTCTCCTTGGGGGCCTCCTGTAGGGACTGCACCGTCCGGGCCAGGGCAGCAACGCTCTTGGTTAGCTCCTGCATCTGGAGGCGAAGTCCTGCAGGGGAGTCGTCCTCTAGGCTCTGGGCATCGGTCTCGGCGGTGACTGGGGCATCCGACGCCACCTCCTGGTGGTATGTGAGCGCGGGGCGCCGGGGAGGTGCTGCACGGCTGGGCTGTTGCTCCTGCAATGCCTGGATAGCCTTATCTTTGAATTGCGCAAAAGTCGTCTAGATTTTGCATGGCCAAGAAGTGCAATTGGCCCCGCTGGTGACTGCACAGGAGCCCCTCAATGAACCGCTGCTTCAGGAGTTTATCCTCATCCTGCATGCTGCCGGGGTCACTCTGCTTAATGGCCCGCATCGCCTCCTGGAGATTAAGGGCATAGTCCCGTAAGCTATCCTGCGGTCTCTGTTTGCATCCATAGAAAGTCAGTTTAATTTCTGTAGCAGTGCGAGTATCGAAGGTGGCTTTAAGCTTTGCGAAAATCTGCTGTGCAGTTCCCTTATCCTCGGCGGGCCAGGACTTCAATTCTCTCAGAGCCGCCCCAAAGAGTTGGCCGGTTATCATATGAACCTTCTGAGGCTCTGTCAGGGGATAGAACTCGAGCAGGCTGCAGAGCCCTTCCTTAAAGTCAGTGAATGTATGCGACTCCCCGGAGTATCGCGGGAGCCAGGCCGCTCCGGGCAGGTACGGCATAGAGAAGGGCATTATGGCCTTTGTGGTAGCGGCAGTGTCCGACTGACTGCTGGGGGCAGCGGGTTCTGCGGCAGCCGGTGGTGGTATTAGGGCCGCGGCTTCGCCCGCTGCGGGGCCCGGAGGTGCCCCTGCGTCCCCGGTTGCGGCCTCCTCCTCCGCTCCTCCCGACTCGGACATGGCTGGCCCTTCCTCCACTAACCTGCTGGAGATCGGGGTTCCTCTTCCGGGATCAGCACGTTACCGCGCTTTCTCGTTCCGCGCTTCTTTTGGCCGGTTCCGCCCATGAAGCTGTGGCTCCTCCCTCCGCACACTGCGATGGCGAATCGTGGCGGGAACTCTTGGCGGCAATTGTCGACGCACAGTCTTTGCAATAAAGTACAGTCCAAGCACAGTAAATCACAGTTCCAAGGCACACATGACCTGATTCTTCAGGCTTAAGTAGATCCTGTTCGTGACGCCAAGTTGTAGCGCCCCCACTGCCGCAGGGCCGAGGGGTACCCGGTACCGGGCCTCTAAGTCTCTGCTCTGGGGTTGTCACGGTGGCAAGACCCGGTCCGTGACCCTGCTGAGGGGCGTACAGTAACAGATGTGGATGGTGGTGATGTTGCGGTGCAGTGTAGGTCGTAGTAAATAACGAGGACACCAGGTTGCAGTCTCTTTACCTCTTTACTGAAGGTTTTAGAGTCCTCAGTCCAGAGCGCTGTCAACAGGGCTGTCAGAGACCGGCCGGTCCAAAGGCACATCAGGAGTTCCCTTTACAGGTGGGAATCAGTGTCTACCTTCTAGCGCTGGGTGTTGTAGTTCTTCCCTGCTGAGCACCCCGGGATAGTCCTCACAACTGCTGTGTCTGTCTCTGATGTTCGTTCTCTCCGTCCCCCAGGTGATATGGTAGGATGCACCCGTATGACGGGGTAGGCCTGGAGTTCTTCCGGGACCCTAGAGTCGCCCCTCTCCCACAGCTGCCTCCGTTGTCTGCTTAGGTGATTTGTGTGAGACAGCCAACCTATAATTGGCTGTCCTGCCGTGGTTTGCAGTAGTACTTAAAGTCTCTTTCTTGCTCGGCGTTCCGGCCACCGACTGTTTGCGCCTCAGAAGGATGTTGCCTCGGTCTAACAGCACGACTCCTTCTGGTCCTAATTCCTCTTTACTGTATTCCCGTTGTTCACTGGTTAGTTCTGCTCTTAGGAGTCTGCCAGGATCCCATCCCTGACAGGTCCTCTCACTAGCTCTTCCCAGTTACTTCTCTCTCTCTCTTCCTGTCCAACCCCCAGTTTTACCAGTGTGAGGAGTGGCCTACTAGATAGAACCACCCCCCCTGGTGGCCGGAGTGTGAAGTGTAGTGTGAGTGTTACCTGGTCAGAGAAACTCCTTTAGTGTAATCAGACGTAACATCACTCCCCTTAGTGGCAGAGCGACATTACTGCAACGACCAGGACTCTGGGGCGCTGCACTGCCATCACCATCCTTTTCTGACTGACTCAAATCTTACCACCTTATAACAGTTAGCTCCTCTCCATAACATGTGACTTTCTGAGAAGCGGTCATTGGTTTACTGCACTGTCAATACTTCTTCCCATAAAACTCACTAAAACCTTTATTGATGTCCCTGTAAGAACATTCACAATTAAGACAAGCAAAGAAATGGGAATAACATTGGAAAAACCACATACATTGAAAATGCAGAAATAACCTAATAACAAAAATACTTCTATCTCAGAAACTATGAGATAGAGCAAAACTAAGCATATTTTTGGAATCAGCACATCAAACTCCATAAAGCAGACATATTATCTTTGCTGATGATTTTTTGTGTTGACCAGTGTTATGGAAGTGCACTATACTATATGGAAGACTATGGGGGTGCACTGTACTATATGGAAGACTATGGGGGTGCACTGTACTATATGGAAGACTATGTGGGTGCACTATACTATGTGGAGAACTATGGGGAGTGCTTTATATTATATGCAGGACTATGTGGTGCATTACACTATATGGAGGACTATGGGAGTGCATTATGCTATATGGAGGGAGCCCTTTATACTATATGGAGGGCTATGTGGAGACTATTGTAATATTTAACGGACTTTGTGGCTGCCATTCTTTTATGTTATTTGGAGGACTATGTGGGGGCCATTATAATATTTGGAGGGCTATGTGGGAGCTTTTATACTTTCTGGAGGACTATGTGGGGGACCATTATACTGTATGCAAGCAATTATGCAATTATACAGTGTGAAGGTTTATGTGGAATCCATCATACTGTGTGGATGGCTAGTGGGGGCCATTATACAGTGTGGTGATTGAGGTGAGGTGTGGAGCCAGTATTCTGTATGTAAGCCCATTATACTGCATGGAGAGTTATGTGGGAGTCACACTTGGGGCATCATACTGTGTTGGGGTCACCATACTTTACCGGGGAAATTGATGTGGGGTACAATTGTGTGGTTATCATACAATGTTTGTGGGGCACTTTTCTTGGTATCATACTGTATACTGCCATAAAATGTGAATCTTGAGCTTCAGTAGGAGGAAAATTACTTTGTAAAGGCTGAAAAGTTGTGAGCTATGCTCTGCTGTGACCCCACCAAATATTATAATTCTTATTATGTTTTGTTTTGGGTTTTTTTGGGGGGGAGGTGGGGATTATAACTTCTTCTACTTTGGTGCCCCATATTTATGCATGCCTCTATGCTAAACACAACAATACTGTGTTATTGCTGTATATAGTATAAGTACAGTAAAAAGTGAAAAAATAATGTAAAAAAAAGTTTGAATCACTCCTCTATTCCACTATTAAAAATTTATAATTTTTTTAGACATACACATCTATGATATCTCATTATCTGTAAACGTCCGATGTATAAATATATAAAATTAAGCTGATCAATAAAGAGATAATGATGAAAAAAATCTTAACGTGAATCTGTCACCAGGTTTTTGTTACCTCCTCTAAGAGCATCATACTGTAGGGAAATAGACAGTAATTCCAGTGATGTGTCACTTAGTTTCCTGGATGCATCAGCTGTGACACAATCAGAGTTTTTAGATGTTGCATGTAGCAGAGCACAGAAAGCTGCCCCTTGTACACCAGGCTCTCTATGTACATTGTCTATCGACAGTAAGCTGCTTATCTCAGGAAAGGATGTGGTCAGTCTAAGGCCGGCGTCACACTGGCGAGTTTTACGGACGTATGAGCGCATAAACTAAGTCCGTAAAATACGCATAACACACGGCCCAATGATTCCCTATGTCCCAGCTCCTATCAGCTGTATTTTACTGATCCGTAATATACGGTCTTGTACGGCCGTAGAAAATCGCGGCATGCTGCGTTTGTCACCGTATTGCGCAAAAAAATCGCCAATGAAAGTCTATGGGGGCGAGAAAAATATGGATTCCACACGGACCAGCAGTGTGACTTGCAAGAAATACGCAGCGGTGTTAGTGAAAAGCCGGTAATTCAATTGCCGGCTTTTCATTTCTCCTTCACAAACCCGACAGGATATGAGACATGGTTTACATACAGTAAACCATCTCATATCCCCTTTTTTTTAGCATATTCCACACTACTAATGTTAGTAGTGTGTATGTGCAAAATTTGGGTGCTGTAGCTGCTAAAATAAAGGGTTAAATGGCGGAAAAAATTGGCGTGGGCTCCCGCGCAATTTTCTCCGCCAGAGTGGTAAAGCCAGTGACTGAGGGCAGATATTAATAGCCTAGAGAGGGTCCATGGTTAATGGCCCCCCTGGCTACAAACATCTGCCCCCAGCCACCCCAGAAAAGGCACATCTGGAAGATGCGCCTATTCTGGCACTTGGCCACTCTCTTCCCACTCCCGTGTAGCGGTGGGATATGGGGTAATGAAGGGTTAATGCCACCTTGCTATTGTAAGGTGACATTAAGCCAGATTAATAATGGAGAGGCGTCAATTATGTCACCTATCCATTATTAATCCAATTGTATGAAAGGGTTAAAAAACACACACACACATTATTACAAATTATTTTAATGAAATAAACACACAGGTTGTTTTAATATTTTATTGCTCTCTCAATCCACCTGAAGACCCTCGCTCTGCAAAATAATAAACCAACAATATACATACCTTCTGATGAACTGTCACATCCCACGAAGTAAATCCATCTGAAGGGGTTAAATCAATTTACAGGCAGGAGCTGTGCTAAAGCACTCGCTCGTGCCTGTAAACCCCGGGTGCTGAAAGGAAAGCTGGGTGATCTGTACTTACATTGAGTCGCGTTGAGGCGCCCTCTGCTGGATGAACTCATATGAACTCGAGCGTGGGAACTTTTCCAAGGCTCCAGTTCATGAGTTCATCCAGCAGAGGGCGCCTCACCGCGACTCAATGTAAGTACAGATCACCCAGCTTTCCTTTGAGTACCCGGGGTTTACCGGCACGAGCGAGTGCTTCAGCACAGCTCCTGCCTGTAAATTGATTTAACCCCTTCAGATGGATTTACTTCGTGGGACGTGACAGTTCATCAGAAGGTATGTATATTGTTGGCTTATTATTTTGCAGAGCGAGGGTCTTCAGGTGGATTGAGAGAGCAATAAAATATTAAAACAACCTGTGTGTTTATTTCATTAAAATACTTTTTAATAATGTGTGTGTGTTTTTTTAACCCTTTCATACAATTGGATTAATAATGGATAGGTGACATCCCTAGGGGGGGAGCGTAGTGGCGCCCCCGCTCCACGATGACTCGCCCTAGTGGCCCTGTAAAACCCTACCGCCGCTAGTGAGAGCCTCTACCCATACGCTAGAGGATCCTCTATCACTAATACAAGCAACTTGCCTGTGCTAGGGAAAAGCTATATCCCCAATATTAAAAACATTGTTATGAACACATGGCAGATGTTTGGGGACACCATATATATCCGCACTTTAGGAGATCCCTGAAATATATAAGTCTGAGTATCCTTTTAAAGAAACTGTTATGCAGGATATCAAACAGTTAGATAGATTAGATACGTCACTAGTTCAGACCTCCTGCAACAGCATCAAATGCGGTGTTTATATAATGCTTTGTATCAACACCATAGAGAATAGAATATACAGATACTCATCTCCCAGTTTCAGCAGTGGCTCCCCATATGCCCTTCTATTTAAGCGCCTCTACGCGTTTCGCCCATTCCGGCTCATCAGGAGGCCTGATGCAAAGATGATACGTGTCATATCTGATGGTAAGGAAGTTATAAGGGTTAAAATTTGACCAGTGATTTCTCATTTTTACAACAAAATTTACAAAAACATTTTTTTTAGGGACAACCTCACATTTGAAGTCACATTTGAGGGGTCTATATGGCTGAAAATAACCCAAAAGTGACACCATTCTAAAAACTGCACCCCTCAAGGTGCTCAAAACCTTATTCAAGAAGTTTATTAACCCTTCAGGTGTTTCACAGCAGCAGAAGCAACATGGAAGGAAAAAATTAACATTTAAATTTTTAGTCACAAAAATGATCTTTTAGCAACAATTTTTTTATTTTCCCAAGGGTAAAAGGAGAAACTGGACCCCGAAAGTTGTTGACCAATTTGTCCTCAGTACGCTGATACCCCTTATGTGGGAGGAACCACTGTTTGGGAGCACGACAGAGCTCAGAAGGAAAGGAGCGCCATCTGACTTTTTGAATAAAAAATTGTCTCCAATCTTTAGCGGACACCATGTCGCGTTTAGAGAGCCCCTGTGTGCCTAAACATTGGAGCTCCCCCACAAGTGACCCCATTTCAGAAACTAGACCCCCCAAGGAACTTATCTAGATGCATAGTGAGCACTTTAAACCCTCAGGTGCTTCACAAATTGATCCGTAAAAATGAAAAAGTACTTATTTTTTTTACAAAATATTTCTTTCAGCCTCAATTGTTTCATTTTCACATGGGCAACAGGATAAAATGGATCCTAAAATTTGTTGGGCAATTTCTCCTGAGTACACCGATACCTCACATGTGGGGGTAAACCACTGTTTGGGCATACGGTAAGGCTCGGAAGGGAAGGAGAGCCATTTGACTTTTTGAATGAAAAATTAGCTCCAATCGTTAGCGAACTCCATGTCGCGTTTGGAGAGCCACTGTGTGCCTAAACATTGGAGCTTTCCCACAAGAGACCCCATTTTGGAAACTAGACCCCCCAAGGAACTTATCTAGATGCATAGTGAGCACTTTAAACTCTCAGGTGCTTCACAAATTGATCCGTAAAAATGAAAAAGTACTTATTTTTTTACAAAATATTTCTTTCAGCCTCAATTTTTTCATTTTTACATGGGCAACAGGATAAAATGATTCCTAAATTTGTTGGGCAATTTCTTCTGAGTACGCCGATACCTCATATGTGGGGGTAAACCACTGTTTGGGCGCACGGCAAGGCTCGGAAGGAGAGACGCACCATTTGACTTTTTGAATGGAAAATTAGCTCCAATCGTTAGCGGACACCATGTCGCGTTTGGAGAGCCCCTGTGTGCCTAAACATTGGAGCTCCCCAAAAAGTGATCCCATTTTGGAAACTAGACCCCCCAAGGAACTAATCTATGTGTGATGAGCACTTTGAACCCCCAAGTGCTTCACAGAAGTTTATAACGCAGAGCCGTGAAAATAAAAAATAATTTTTCTTTCTTCAAAAATGATATTTTAGCCCAGAATTTTTTATTTTCCCAAGGGTAACAGGAGAAATTGGACCCCAAATGTTGTTGTCCAGTTTCTTCTGAGTACGCTATACCCCACATGTGGGGGTAAACCACTGTTTGGGCACACGTCGGGGCTCGGAAGGGAAGTAGTGACGTTTTGAAATGCAGACTTTGATGGAATTCTCTGCGGGCGTGACGTTGCGTTTGCAAAGCCCCTGATGTACCTAAACAGTAGAAACCCCCCACAATTGACCCCATTTTGGAAACTAGACCCCCAAAGGAACTTATCTAGATGTGTGGTGAGCACTTTGAACCCCCAAGTTCTTCACAGAATTTTATAACGCAGAGCCGTGAAAATAAAAAATAATTTTTCTTTCCTCAAAAATAATTTTTTAGCCCGCAATTTTTTATTTTCCCAAGGGTTACAGGAGAAATTGGACCCCAAAAGTTGTTGTCCAGTTTGTCCTGAGTATGCTGGTACTCCATATGTGGGGGTAAACCACTGTTTGGGCACACGTCATGGCTCGGAAGAGAGAGAGCACCATTTGACTTTTTCAATGCAAGATTGGCTGGAATCAATGGTGGACCCCCTGATGTGCCTAAACAGTGGAAACCCCTCAATTCTAACTCCAACACTAACCCTAACACACCGCTAACCCTAATCCAAACTCTAACCATGACCCTAATCACAACCCTAACCCTAATCCCAACCCTAACCATAACCCTAACCACAAGCCTAACCCTATTCTTAACCCTAATTCCAACCCTAACCCCAACACACCCCTAATCCCAACCCTAACCACAACAAACCCCTAACCCTAATCCCAACCCTAACCATAACCCTAACCACATGCCTAACCCTAACCCCAACACACCCCTAACCCTAATCTTAACCCTAATTCCAACCCTAACTCTAATTCCAACCCTAACCCTAAGGCTATGTGCCCATGTTGCGGATTTGTGTGATTTTTCCACACCGATTTTGAAAAATCCACAGGTAAAACGCACTGCACTTAACCTGTGGATTTTTGTTATGATCTGGTGACCTTGGAGCCACATGAGAGACTTTCTCAGGAGTAGGTGGTACCTGTACTGACCGCAAACCCTAAACTAACACCGCAACTAGAAGTAGCCGTGGGATGTACCTAACACGTCCTAGACATCTCGACACAGCCGGAGGACTAAATACCCCTATAAATGGAAATGGAAATTCTATCTTGCCTCAGAGCAGAACCCCAAAGGATAGGCAGCCCCCCACAAATATTGACTGTGAGTATAAGAGGAAAGACACACACAGGCAGAAAAACAGGATTTAGCAAAAGAGGCACTTCTAGCTAAATAGAAAAGGATAGGACAGAATTCTAAGCGGTCAGTATTAAAATCCTAAAAATATCCACAGCAGATAATACAAATATTCCACATCTAACTAAAGACATAGAAAGTATATCTGCATCTCCTGAGAATCCAGCATGACTGAAAAATCCAAACAAAGTCTAAGCTGGACAAAAACACAATAAATTGCACTGAATTGCAAAGCACACTGCATGTGTGCACAGAGACAAAAAAACAGACACTTATCTTAGCTGAATTGGCAGCAGGGCATGAGGAGCCAGAGAGAGATGCAATCCCTCCAAGTACAATGGACAACTGGCACGGACTCATGGATCCTGCACACCTAAATACCTAATAGAGCTGCAATCAGCAGAAACACCTGCCCGGATTACAACCCCAAGACAACTGCACTACCACCAACAACCAGAGGGAGCCCAAGAGCAGAATTCACAACAGGATTTACTGCGGATTTCCAGTGTTTTTTGTGCGGATTTCACCTGCGGATTCCTATTATGGAGCAGGTGTAAAACGCTGTGGAATCCGCACAAAGAATTGAAATGCTGCGGAAAATACAACGCAGCGTTTCTGCGCAGTATTTTCCGCACCATGGGCACTGCGGATTTGGTTTTCCATAGGTTTACGTGGTACTGTAAACGTGATGGAAAACTGCTACGAATCCGCAGCGACCAATCAGCTGCGGATCCCCAGCCAAATCCGCACTGTGTGCACATAGCCTAATTCTAACCCTAACCCTAATTGTAACCCTAATTGTAACCCTAATTCTAACCCTAACCCTAATTGCAACCCTAACCCTAAGTGCAACCCTAACCCTAATTCTAACCCTAATTGCAACCCCAACCCTAATTACAACCCTAACCCTAATTGCAACCCTAACCCTAATTCTAACCCTAACCCTAAGTGCAACCCTAAGTGCAACCCTAACCCTGAGTGCAACCCTAAGTGCAACCCTAACCCTAAGTGCAACCCAAACCCTAAGTGCAACCCTAACCCTAAGTGCAACCCTAACCCTAAGTGCAACCCTAAGTGCAACCCTAACCCTAAGTGCAACCCTAACCCTAAGTGCAACCCTAAGTGCAACCCTAACCCCTAGTGCAACCCTAACCCTAAGTGCAACCCTAAGTGCTACCCTAACCCTAGTGGAAAAATAAAAATAAATATATTTTCTTTATTTTTTTATGTTCCCTACCTATGGGGGTGATAAAGGGGGGGGTTATTTACTATTTTTTTTATTTTGATTGCTGTGATAGGTTCTATCACAGCGATCAAAATGTACCTGGAAAGAATCTGCCGGCTGGCAGATTCGACGGGCGTACTGCGCATGCGCCCGCCATTTTGGAAGATGGAGGAGCCCATGGAGAAGACGGACGGACACCGGGAGGGACATCGGTGCTTGGTAAGTATGGGGGGGATTGGAGCATGGGGGGAGGATCGGAACACGGGGGGAGCGGACAGGAGGGCGGGGGGAGCGGACAGGAGGACGGAGGGGAGCAGGGGACATGACAGGACGGAGAGGAGGAGATCGGTGGCGGTGGGGAGGGGGCAGATCGGGGTCTCCAGCCATGGCTGATGCTATTGCAGCATCGGCCATGGCTGGATTGTAATATTTCACCAATTTTCATAGGTGAAATATTACAGATTGCTCTGATTGGCTGTTTCACTTTCAACAGCCAATCAGAGTGATCGTAGCTACGGGGGGGTGAAGCCACCCCCCCTGGGCTGAAGCACCACTCCCCCTGTCCCTGCAGAATGGGTGAAATTGGAGTTAACCCTTTCACCCGATCTGCAGGGACGCGATCCCTCCATCCCACAGGTCAGATTGGCACCGACTTTCATGACGCCTACGTGGTGTCAAAGGTCGGGAAGGGGTTAACCCCTTAATCCCATATGACGTACTATCCTGTCGAGGTGACCTGGGACTTAATTCCCAGTGACAGGATAGTACATCATAGTCGATCGGCCATGCTCACAGGGACAGCGCAGCCGATCGGCGCCGGGTGTCAGCTGATTATTACTGCTGACATCCGGCACTATGTGCCAGGAGCAGTCACGGACCGCTCCCGGCACATTAACCCCCGGCACACTGCGATCAAAGATGATCGCAGTGTTCCGGCGGCACGGGTAAGCCTCCCTGCAGTGCCTGTCAGATCGCTGATCTGACACAGTGCACTGCAAAGTTTCAGATCAGCGATCTGTCACTATACAGTGATGTCCCCCCTGGGGCAATGTAAAAAGTTTAAAAAAAATTACATGTGTAAAAAAAAACAACAAATTCCTAAATAGAGAAAAAAAAAAAATATTGTTCCAATAAATACATTTCTTTATCTAAATATAAAAAACAATAAAAGTACACATATTTAGTATCGCCGCGTCCATAACGACCCGATCTATTAAACTGTCCCACTAGTTAACCCCTTCAGTGAACACCGTAAAAAAAAAAGGCAAAAAACAACGCTTTATTATCATACTGCCGAACAAAAAGTGGAATAACACGCGATCAAAAAGACGGATGTAAATAATCATGGTACCGCTGTAAACATCATCTTGTCCCGCAAAAAACAAGCCACCATACAGCATCATCAGCAAAAAAATAAAAAAGTTATAGTCCTCAGAATAAAGCGATGCAAAAATAATTATTTTTTATATAAAATAGTTTTTATCGTATAAAAGCGCCAAAACATAAAAAATTATATAAATGAGGTATCACTGTAATCGTACTGACCCAAAGAATAAAACTGCTTCATCAATTTTACCAAACGTGGAACGGTATAAGCCCCCCCCCAAAAGAAATTCATGAATAGCTGTTTTTTTGTCATTCTGCCTCACAAAAATTGGAATAAAAAGCGATCAAAAACCGTCACGTGGCCAAAAATGGTACCAATAAAAACGTCAACTCGTCCCGCAAAAAACAAGACCTCGCATGACTCTGTGGACCAAAATATGGAAAAATTATAGCTATCATAATGTGGAGACGCAAAAACTATTTTTTGCAATAAAAAGCGTCTTTTAGTGTGTGACGGCTGCCAATCATAAAAATCTGATAAAAAATGGTATAAAAGTAAATCAAACCCCCCTTCATCACCCCCCTAGTTAGGGAAAAATAATACAATTAAAAAAATGTATTTATTTCCATTTTCCCATTAGGGTTACGGTTAGGGTTGGGGCTAAAGTTAGGGTTAGGGATAGGGTTGGGGCTAAAGTTAGGGTTAGGGTTGGGGCTAAAGTTAGGGGTGGGGCTAAAGTTAGGGTTAGGGCTACAGTTAGGGTTGAGGCTACAGTTAGGGTTGAGGCTAAAGTTAGGGTTAGGGTTAGAGCTAAAGTTAGGGTTGGGGCTACAGTTAGGGTTAGGGTTGGGCTAAAGTTAGGGTTAGGGTTGGGGCTAAAGTTAGGGTTGGGGCTAAAGTTAGGGTTACAGTTGGGCTAAAGTTAGGGTTAGTGTTGGGGCTAAAGTTAGGGTTAGGGTTGGCGCTAAAGTTAAGGTTTGGATTACATTTACAGTTAGAATTAGGGTTGGGATTAGGGTTAGGGGTGTGTTGGAGTTAGGGGTGTGGTTAGGGTTGGGATTAGGGTTAGGGGTGTGTTGGAGTTAGGGGTGTGTTGGGGTTAGGGGTGTGGTTGGGAATAGGGCTAGAGGCATGTTCGGGTTGGGGTGTGGTTAGGGTTATGGCTAGGGTTGGGTTTAGGGTTAGGGGTGTGTTTGGGTTAGGGTTTCAGATAGAATTGGGGGATTTCCACTGTTTAGGCACATCAGCGGCTCTCCAAACGCGACATGGCGTCCGATCTCAATTCCAGCCAATTCTGCGTTGAAAAACTAAAACAGTGCTCCTTCCCTTCCGAACTCTCCCATGCGACCAAACAGGGGTTTACCCCAACATATGGGGTATCAGCGTACTCTGGACAAATTGGACAGCAACTTTTGGGGTCCAATTTCTCCTGTTACCCTTGGGAAAATACAAAACCGGGGGCTAAAAAATAATTTTTGTGGTAAAAAAAAAGAATTTTTATTTTTACGGCTACGCATTATAAACTGCAGTGAAACACTTGGGGGTTCAAAGTTCTCACAACACATCTAGATAACTTCCTTGGGGGGGTCTAGTTTCCAATATGGGGACCCTTGTGGGGGTTTCTACTGTTTAGGTACATCAGGGGCTCTGCAAATGCAACGGGACTAGTGTTGAGCATTCCGATACCGCAAGTATCGGGTATCGGCCAATACTTGCGGGTATCGGAATTCCGATACCGAGATCCGATACTTTTGTGGTATCGGTATCAAAACAACATTAATGTGTAAAATAAAGAATTAAAATAAAAAATATTGCTATACTCACCTCTCCGACGCAGCCTGGACCTCACCGAGGGAACCGGCAGCGTTCTTTGCTTAAAATGCGCGCGTTTACTTCCTTCCGTGACGTCACGGCTTGTGATTGGTTGCGTGCCGCCCATGTGGCCGCGACGCGACCAATCACAGCAAGCCGTGACGTAATTTTCAGGTCCTGAATGCCTAGAATTAGGCATACAGGACCTGAAATTACGTCACGGCTTGCTGTGATTGGTCGCGTCGCGGTCACATGGGCGGCACGCAACCAATCACAAGCCGTGACGTAATTTTAAAATGTGCGCGTTTCCTGCCTCCCGTGACGTCACGGCTTGTGATTGGTCGCGTCGCCCATGTGACCGCGACGCGACCAATCACAAGCCGGAACGTAATTTTAAAATTCTGAATGCCTAGAATTAGGCATTGAGGACCTGAAAATTACGTCACGGCTTGCTGTGATTGGTCG
Organism: Ranitomeya variabilis; assembly: GCF_051348905.1. Lineage (NCBI taxonomy): Eukaryota > Metazoa > Chordata > Amphibia > Anura > Dendrobatidae > Ranitomeya > Ranitomeya variabilis. The sequence continues at coordinate 947,988,936 of NC_135233.1, forward strand.
CGTCACGGCCACATGGGCGGCACGCGACCAATCACAAGCCGTGACGTCACGGAAGGAAGTAAACGCGCGCATTTTAAGCAAAGAACGCTGCCGGTTCCCTCGGTGAGGTCCAGGCTGCGTCGGAGAGGTGAGTATAGCAATATTTTTTATTTTAATTCTTTATTTTACACATTAATATGGATCCCAGGGCCTGAAGGAGAGTTTCCTCTCCTTCAGACCCTGGGAACCATCAGGGATACCGTCCGATACTTGAGTCCCATTGACTTGTATTGGTATCGGGTATCGGTATCGGATTAGATCCGATACTTTGCCGGTATCGGCCGATACTTTCCGATACCGATACTTTCAAGTATCGGACGGTATCGCTCAACACTAAACGGGACGCCTGCAGACCAATCCATCTACTGTAAGTCTGCATTCCAAACGGCGCTCCTTCCATTCCGAGCTCTGCCATGCATCCAAATGGTGGTTCCCCCCCACATATGGAGTATCAGCGTACTCAGGACAAATTGAAAAACAACTTTTGGGGTCCAATTTCTCCTGTTACCCTTGGAAAAATACAAAACTGGGGGCTAAAAATAATTTTTGTGGAAAGAAAAAGATTTATTATTTTCACGGCTCTGCGTTATAAACTGTAGTGAAACACTTGGGGGTTCAAAGTTCTCAAAACACATCTAGATAAGTTCCTTGGGGAGTCTAGTTTCCAATATGGGTTCACTTGTGGGGGGTTTCTACTGTTTAGGTACATCAGGGGCTCTGCAAATGCAAATTCAATAAATTAAGGTCCTTTCAGGTCTGGTCACTAAGGAGTTAAACAATATTTCTAAAATCCACTTATCAACAGAACACAATTAAATCCAAGTCACATAACAAAAAAATGTTTCATTATGTAGAAAAAGGCCATGACACATCCACTGTCAGAATAAAATCCTAAAATCCAATGCTTTATTGTAAGTCCATTAAAATAAATGTCTCCACATGTCAGACTGGCCCACGCATTTCAGGCTCACAATACGGGTTGAGTTCTAGGCTACTACTTAAAACTCATTATGTGTCTGAAACGCGTCAGCCAGTCAGGCACATGGAAACATTATTTTTCATGGAATTAAAATAAAGCCTTGGATTTTATTCTGATAGTGGATGTGTCACAAATAATTTCTATATTTTCAACTTTTTTTCGTGGTCACAGAAAGATTCGGCACCAGCAGATGCTGGTCACATGGTATCCATTCACTGGGACACACCATTGACATTCTTTTACTATCTAAGAGGTGCTGTTTTGCTCAGACATGTAATGCTTTGGTTGTCTGACGAAAAATGGCACTATTGGATAAAAACATCTTTTTTCTACTTTGATTTGTGATTGAATTGTCTGATAGACCGAGCCCAGCTGGAGGCATGCACCAAACAGAACTACAAATCTCGACTGCTTGGTAATCATTTTGTTCTCCATTAACAATAATGACAGCAAAGTACTAATAAGCGGGGGGGCATTTGTGCACTTCAATCTGTGCACATTTAATCGAAGTACATGTATCAAAGTACTCGCAGTTAAAACATGGCAGTTAGACAGGGCAGGAGACAGGTAAGACAATCTAAATCTATTCCCTGTTCATTTGGAACAGAACCAATACTCACCATATGTATTTGTATAATCTATATCCTGGCTGCTGCGTTTACTCTATTCAACGCCCTTGCATAAACTCTTTAAACTCCATCCATATCGGCCCCTCTGTCCTTACCTCTCCTATGTATAGCACTCATGCTCTGTTCACATTGCTTAACAGCGCAGATCCATTCAGTCCCACCATCCAACACAAGAGAGGCTCTCACAAATCACTTAACCATCTCCTTACTCTTTCTATCCCCCTTCTCCTAGTCCTCTCCCAAACCCGGCCCCCCATGTTATAGCAAGTCAAACCTCCCAACCGCTGCATTCAGAAACCCCTCTAACCTTATTAATATCCCATGCACGCCCTCTGCCTCTTTCAATTGTGCCCTTCGGAATTCTCGTTCTGTGTGTAATAAACTCCCTTTCATCCATGATTTCTTCCTTACTAATTCTCTTAATCTCCTGGCTCTTACTGAAACCTGGATACAGCAGTCAGACACCACCGCTGGTGCTGCGCTTTCATATGGTGGACTACATTTTTCTCATACCCCAAGATCGGACAACAGAGCAGGTGGAGGCTTTGGTCTGCTCCTATCAACCAAATGTACCTTCCAAGTTATCCCCCAAGTACCTTCACTTGTCTTCCCTTCCTTTGAAGTCCATGCTGTCAGATTCTACATCCCCTTCTCTGTGCAAGTGGCGGTGGTGTATCGTCCTCCCGGCCCCTCTCATCAGTTCCTGGATCACTTTGCCACCTGGCTTCCACACTTTCTCTCCTGTGACATCCCCACACTCATCATGGGTGATTTCAACATCCCGATTGCTTTTCCCCTCTCCCCATCTGCTTCTCACCTTTTATCTCTAACCTCCTCTTTTGGCCTCTCGCAGCATTCTAACTCTCTAACGCATGAAAACAGAAACTCCCTCTACTTTGTCTTCTCCCGGCTTTGCTCAGTGGACGATTTCACAAACTCCCCTCTCCCGCTCACTGACCATAACCTTCTTTCATTCTCTATCAAGAACTGCCATCCCACTCAGGTCACCCCCACTTTCCACACTTATAGAAACATACAGGCCATTAACACCCAGAAACTTATGAAGAACTTGCAGTCCTCATTGGCCCCTATCTCCTCCATCTCATGTCTTGATTCTGCACTGAAGCATTACAATGAAACTCTGCAAAGTACCCTGGATGAAATTGCACCTCCTATACATAGAACAACTCGGCACAGATGGCGACAACCGTGGTACACGCTGCAAACACGTTTCCTGCAGCAGTGCTCCAGGTGCGCCGAACATCTGTGGAGAAAATCTAATCTACCCGAAGATTTCCTCCATTATAAGTTCATGCTTAATACATACAACTCTGCCCTTCACCTTTCCAAACAAACCTATTTTATCACCCTCATCATCTTACTGTTCAATAACCCTAAACGTCTCTTTGACACTTTTCATTCTCTACTCAACCCAAGAGTGCAGGCCCCCAACCCCGGATCTCTGCGCTGATGATCTTGCCAATTATTTAAAAGAAAAAATTGACCACATCCGACAGGAAATTATCTCCCAATCCCTTCATACCATGCACTGTCCTCCCTCCCCCACTGCATCTAGTTCACTCTCTGACTTTGAACCAGTCACAGAAGAAGTAATCAGGCTCCTTGCATCTTCTCGCCCGACCACTTGCACCAGTGACCCCATTCCGTCACATTTCCTTCAGTCCCTTTCCCTTTCTCTGGCTGTCACCTCTTACCTAACAAAAATATTCAACCTTTCTCTCTCTTCCGGTATTTTTCCCTCCTCATTTAAGCATGTCATCATACATCCATTACTTAAAATATCCATCCCTCGACCAAAACTGTGCCGCTAATTATAGACCTGTCTCTAATCTTCCCTTCATCTCTAAATTCCTCGAACGCCTGGTCCACTCCCGTCTTATCTGCTATGTGTCAGATAACTCTCTTCTCGACCCTCTTCAATCTGGTTTCCGCTCTTTACACTCTACTGAAACTGCCCTCACTAAAGTCTCTAATGATCTACTAACAGCTAAATTTAATGGTCACTACTCCATGCTAATTCTCTTGGATCTCTCCGCAGCATTCAACACTGTGGATCATCAGCTCCTCCTCACTATGCTCCGCTCGGCCTCAAGGACACCGTTCTCTCCTGGTTCTCCTCCTATCTCTCTGACCACTCTTTCACTGTATCTTTTGCTGGTTCCTCCTCCACCTTCCCCCTACTGTAGGGGTTCCGCAAGGATCAGTCCTAGGCCCCCTCCTCTTCTCTTTGTATACCGCCCCTATTGGACAAACAATCAGTAGATTTGGTTTCCAGTACCATCTCTATGCTGATGACACCCAATTATACACTTCTTCTCCTGATATCACGCCTGCCTTTTTAGAAAACACCAGTGATTGTCTTACCGCTGTCTCTAACATCATGTCCTCCCTCTATCTGAAACTGAACCTGTCAAAAACTGGACTCCTCATGTTCTCTCCCTCTACTAGCCTACCTTTGCCTGACATTGCCATCTCCGTGTGCGGTTCCACCATTACTCCCAAGCAACATGCCCGCTGTCTTGGGCATGTTGATTCTGAGCTTTCATTCACCCCCTACATCCGATCACTGGCTTGCTCTTCTTATCTGCATCTCAAAAACATTTCTAGAATTCGCCCTTTTCTTACTTTCGACTCTGCAAAAACTCTTACTGTTTCACTTATTCATTCTCGTCTGGACTATTGTAAATCTCTACTAATTGGCCTCCCTCTTACCAAACTCTCCCCACTCCAATCTGTCCTAAATGTTGCTGCCAGGATCATATTCCTCACCAACCATTACACCGGTGCCTCTACCTTGTGCCAGTCATTACACTGGCTACCCATGCACTCCAGAATCCAGTACAAAACTATTACCCTCATCCACAAAGCTCTCCATGGCTCAGCATCACCCTACATCTCCTCCCTGGTCTCAGTCTACCACCCTAGCCATGCTCTCCGTTCTTCTTATGACCTGAGGTTAGCATCCTCAATAATCAGAACCTCCCACTCCCGTCTCCAAGTATTTCACGTGCTGCGCCAATTCTTTGGAATGCCCTACCCAGGTTAATATGATAAATCCCCAATCCTCACAGTTTTAAGCGTGCCCTAAAAACTAATTTGTTCAGATTGGCCTACCGCCTCAACGCATTAACCTAACTATCCCTGTTTGGCCCATTCAAAAAACTTAAACAATAATCAGGTTCCTCTCATCATGTTATCATGTTCTTTATGCAGTTAATAGCCTCTGTGTCTGTACTGTTACATACTTAGGCTGTTAACTAGTTCATGCAGCTTTACATGAATGCAGCGCCCCAGAGTCCTGGTCGTTGCAGTACTGTGGCTCCGCCACTAAGGGGAGCCATGGTGCGTTCGATGGCACTGAAGGAGTTCCTCCAATCAGGTATCACAGACACCAATATGTTTCACAGCTGGGCCTCCGGGGGGGAGCTAAGGGTGCTATTCATTAGGCCACTCCCCACCATAGTGGGTAAACTGGGGGTCAGGTAGGAAGTTAGTAGAGAAAGCTGACTGGATCGAACGAAGCAACACCTAGTGAGAGAGGGTGTTGTGGAGGAAGAGACAGTAGGGCCTCTGCCAGGGGTGGGATCCTGGCAGAGGCTTGGCATTGAAAGAACGTAACGGGACCGTGCCTGCTCAGAATAGCGGCGGTGCCCTAAGAAAGGATTAGAAGCGAGATAGATTGTGCTGAGTGAGAAACGAAATCAAGCAGAAGGAGAATACCAGCAGGGGTTTTGTTGAAAGAGGCAGCACCTTGCTGAGGCGCATTACCGGTGGCCGGAACGCCGAGGGAGTGGAATAAGATACAGCTTTAAGCCATACTCCAAACAGCGGCAGGACAGTCAGTCTCAGGCGGGCTGTCTACCACATATCACCTATGAAGTCTTGGGGGGCAATTGCGGGAGAGGGGCGTCTCTAGGGTCCCGGAAGAACTCCAGGCCTACCTGACAAACGGGTGCCGTTCTTACTGTAACATCAGGAAGGGACGGAAGATTAGCAGAAGATCAGTTAATCGAGTTGTGAGGGAACTTAAGAAACAGACACAACAGTTGTGGGGTACTTTCCGTAAGCACAGCAGGGAAGGACTACAACACAAAGCGCTAAGAAGGAAGGCACTGATTTCCACTTGTGAGGAGAACTCTGGAAGTGCCATTGAACCGGCCGGACTTGCGCAGCCTGGTGGACCGGATTCTGGACTGAGGACCGAGAGATCTCCAGTAAAGAGGTAAAGAGACTGCAACCTGGTGTCCTCGTTATTTACCGCGACCTGCACCCCACAACTGCACCGCTATACCACCGTTAACAGTACCTATTTGCAACGGACGTCCCCCACTGACAGACAGGGCCACGGACCGGGTCTAGCCACCGTGACAACCCCAGGACTGAGATCCCCGAGGCCCGGCTCCGGGTACCCCTCGGCCCTGCGGCGGTGTGGGGGCGCTCCATGAACACCTGAGCCTTATACTATGGCTGGTCCGAACAACGAAAGCAATTGTTACCATCCACCTATCGTGTCTCCCCTTTTTCCTCATAGTCCGTAAGCTTGCGAGCAGGGCCCTCACTCCTCTTGGTATCTATCTGAACTGTGATTTCTGTTATGCTGTAATGTCTATTGTCTGTACAAATCCCATCTATAATTTGTAAAGCGCTGCGGAATATGTTGGCGCTATATAAATAAAATTATTATTATAATAAACCGTGCCCACCACATACCAACTCCAACAATATGCTCCAACAGAAGTAATGACAGCATAGTGCTAACACTATATTATTTACTGTGAATAGGTCCAAAGCTTTATTTCATAATGTATCTTAATAGGCATTAGTGCCTTTTATATATTATTATTTATTGTTATAGCACCATTTATTCCATGGTGCTTTACATGTGAGGAGGGGTGTACATAATAAAAAACAAGTACAATAATCATGAACATTACAAGTCACTGACTGGTACAGGAGGACAGAGGACCCTGCCGGTGAGGGCTCACAATCTACAAGGGATGGGTGAGGGTACAGTAGGTGAGGGTAGAGCTGGTCGTGCAGCACTTCGGTGGTTACTGCAGGTTCTAGGCTTTTCAGAAGAGGTGAGTCTTCAGTTTCTTTTTGAAGGTTTCCACCGTAGGCGAGAGTCTGATATGTTGTGGTAGAGAGTTCCAGAGTAGGTGGATGCACGGGAGAAATCTTGTATGCGATTGTGGGAAGAGGAGATAGGAGGGGAGTAGAGAAGGAGATCTTGGGAGGATCGGAGGTTGCATGCAGGTACCAGGAGATCATGTCACAGATATATGGAAGACACAGGTTGTGGATGGCTTTGTATGTCATGGTTAGGGTTTTGAACTGGAGTCTCTGGGTAATGGGGAGCCAGTGAAGGGATTTTCAGAAAGGAGAGGTCGGGGAATAGCGGGGGGGTCAGGTGGATTAGTTGGGCAGCAGAGCTTAGGATAGATTGGAGGGGTGAAAGAGAGTTAAGGTACCTTCACACGAAGCGACGCTGCAGCGATAGCGACAACGATGCTGATCGCTGCAGCGTCGCTGTTTGATCGCTGGAGAGCTGTCACACATACCGCTCTCCAGCGACCAACGATGCCGAGGTCCCCGGGTAACCAGGGTAAACATCGGGTTGCTAAGCGCAGGGCCGCGCTTAGTAACCCGATGTTTACCCTGGTTACCAGCGTAAAAGTAAAAAAAACAAACAGCACATACTTACATGCGTCCCCCAGCGTCTGCTTCCTGACACTGACTGAGCTCCGGCCCTAACAGCACAGCGGTGACGTCACCGCTGTGCTTTCACTTTCACTTTAGGGCCGGCGCTCAGTAAGTGTCAGGAAGCAGACGCTGGGGGACGCATGTAAGTATGTGCTGTTTGTTTTTTTTACTTTTACGCTGGTAACCAGGGTAAACATCGGGTTACTAAGCGCGGCCCTGCGCTTGGTAACCCGATGTTTACCCTGGTTACCAGTGTAAAACATCGCTGGTATCGTTGCTTTTGCTTTCAAACACAACGATACACATCGATCGGACGACCAAATAAAGTTCTGGACTTTATTCAGCGACCAGCGACATCACAGCAGGATCCTGATCGCTGCTGCGTGTCAAACGAAACGATATCGCTAGCCAGGACGCTGCAACGTCACGGATCGCTAGCGATGTCGTTTCGTGTGAAGGTACCTTTAGAAGGAAGATTACAAAGCAGGAAGTTGCAGAGGTCAATGTGGGAGATGATGAGGGCATGCACTAGTATCTTTGCAAATTCTTGGTTATGGAATGTATGGATCCGGGAGATATTTTTGAGTTGGAGTTGGCAGGAGGTGGAAAGGGGTTGAATATGTAGTAATCTTTTAGTTTTAAAGCTGAAGAATCCATTTGTTACAGTGGGGCAAAAAAGTATTTAGTCATTCAGCAATAGTGCAAGTTCCACCACTTAAAAAGATGAGAGGCGTCTGTAATTTACATCATAGGTAGACCTCAACTATGGGAGACAAACTGAGAAAAAAAATTCCAGAAAATCACATTGTCTGTTTTTTTATCATTTTATTTGCATATTATGGTGGAAAATAAGTATTTGGTCAGAAACAAACAATCAAGATTTCTGGCTCTCACAGACCTGTAACTTCTTCTTTAAGAGTCTCCTCTTTCCTCCACTCATTACCTGTAGTAATGGCACCTGTTTAAACTTGTTATCAGTATAAAAAGACACCTGTGCACACCCTCAAACAGTCTGACTCCAAACTCCACTATGGTGAAGACCAAAGAGCTGTCAAAGGATACCAGAAACAAAATTGTAGCCCTGCACCAGGCTGGGAAGACTGAATCTGCAATAGCCAACCAGCTTGGATTGAAGAAATCAACAATGGGAGCAATAATTAGAAAATGGAAGACATTCAAGACCACTGATAATCTCCCTCGATCTGGGGCTCCACGCAAAATCCCACCCCGTGGGGTCAGAATGATCACAAGAACGGTGAGCAAAAATCCCAGAACCACGCGGGGGGACCTAGTGAATGAACTGCAGAGAGCTGGGACCAATGTAACAAGGCCTACCATAAGTAACACACTACGCCACCATGGACTCAGATCCTGCAGTGCTAAATGTGTCCCACTTCTTAAGCCAGTACATGTCCGGGCCCGTCTGAAGTTTGCTAGAGAGCATTTGGATGATCCAGAGGAGTTTTGGGAGAATGTCCTATGGTCTGATGAAACCAAACTGGAACTGTTTGGAAGAAACACAAATTGTCGTGTTTGGAGGAAAAAGAATACTGAGTTGCATCCATCAAACACCATACCTACTGTAAAGCATGGTGGTGGAAACATCATGCTTTGGGGCTGTTTCTCTGCAAAGGGGCCAGGACGACTGATCCGGGTACATGAAAGAATGAATGGGGCCATGTATCGTGAGATTTTGAGTGCAAACCTCCTTCCATCAGCAAGGGCATTGAAGATGAAACGTGGCTGGGTCTTTCAACATGACAATGATCCAAAGCACATCGCCAGGGCAACGAAGGAGTGGCTTCGTAAGAAGCATTTCAAGGTCCTGGAGTGGCCTAGCCAGTCTCCAGATCTCAACCCTATAGAAAACCTTGGGAGGGAGTTGAAAGTCCGTGTTGCCAAGCGAAAAGCCAAGAACATCACTGCTCTAGAGGAGATCTGCATGGAGGAATGGGCCAACATACCAACAACAGTGTGTGGCAACCTTGTGAAGACTTACAGAAAACGTTTGACCTCTGTCATTGCCAACAAAGGATATTTTACAAAGTATTGAGATGAAATTTTGTTTCTGACCAAATACTTATTTTCCACCATAATATGCAAATAAAATGATAAAAAAACAGACAATGTGATTTTCTGGAATTTTTTTTCTCAGTTTGTCTCCCATAGTTGAGGTCTACCTATGATGTAAATTACAGACGCCTCTCATCTTTTTAAGTGGTGGAACTTGCACTATTGCTGAATGACTAAATACTTTTTTGCCCCACTGTACTTGCTGCATTAGTTTCAAATAGATGATTACTTGAAAGTTCACATGTCCAATAGGATATCTTAAATATTTTTACCCCCTCCAGGAAGCAGAAAATGGATCCTTTGCAAATGGGAGAAAAGCGTATGGCTATTTACCGATCCGTTTTCATGGACTTCAATGTTAAAAAAATTGATCCAGTTAAAATCCGTTTTTTAAGCTGGACAAACACATTGTGTCTGTACAACTTTTTTGGCAAAGGATTGCTTCCGGATCAGTTCTAAAAGATGGACATGTGAACATATAAGTGATACATCCCCGCAATCAGGGTCTCTGCCCTTTCTTGATGCTGCTGTCAGATGGAGTAGAAAACATAAACTCTCTCTGAGGCTGTGTTCACATATCCAGTAATCATTAGAACGGATCCAGCAGCAATCTATTAACAAAAAAGTTGTACAGACACAACTTTTTTGACCAGCTTAAAAAAACTAATTTCAACTAGATCCATTTTTTTTTTTACACTGAAGTCTCAGGAAAATGGATCAGTTAAATGGCCATCTGTTTTTCTTTGATTTGAAAAGTATTCTTTTTTTTTTTTGCTTACTGCATCAGTTTCAAATGAAAGAATAACTGATGGCTTTTTAATGAATCTGTTTTTCATAAACATCAATGTTAAAAAACAGGTCTAGTTGAAATCAGTTTTTTTAGCTGGACAAACAAAGTTGTGTCTGAGCAACTTTTTTGTTAATAGATTGCTGCTGGATCCATTCTAATTTATCACAACTGGACATGTGAACATTGCCTTAAGAGGAATTCTCATCTCAGCTATTGGTTGGTGCTACCATTTATTTCTACCATTCTGCTGTTTATAGAGTCTCAACCTCCTGCGGCCGATCTATGAATGGTTGAGAGGGAAATAACCTTTTAAATACATTATACAGTTGGTAAAAATGATGGGGAAGATTTACTAGCTAAAATGCACAAGAATTGTGTCTACACTTAAGCCAGAATATGTCCCCATGTGCCATGTGCCAGATTTATTAGCGGTTTTAAACACTAGACACTTTTGGAAAGTTTCTAGAAAAGGTGTTTAAAAAGTGGTCTAAAAGTAAGCTGATTAATGGATGGTTTGAATTTGGACTAGACAATCTAAAATACACACTGGGTTTATCATCCAGCAAGAGACACTGTGATAAATTTAATGCAATTTAAGACTGTTTACTCTAAGTTTACTGTAACTATTACTTAGGGTTAGTAAAACATCACCTATATTTAAAGCGTAGCTTCCAACTGTCCCTAATTCAGTGGTACTGTCCTGCCACGTCATTGATTTGTCCTTGCTTCTATACTCACCTCTCCGACGTCTTCATCGCTCTGGTGACTCTGGTGGCTGCGTGGGCAGACGGTCAAGGGGCTGCTCCACAAGTCTTGGAATCCCAAAAGGCTTGTGGGACAAACCTCTGCATCTTACACTTCCATCACTGCTTCTGCCTCCTCCACCACCTCTAGGGCCTCCACCTGCGTCCTCAACTTCTCCCTTAATGAGTCATGCATTCCAACAATGCAGAGAGAATCCCCCTCACTTCCATACTGCACAACCATGACTAACTGCAATCAGGCAATGTTTAAATTATTATGCCTTGGAGATTGCAGTCACACAGCTCAAGAGTTGGGGACAACTTTCCAGGCCGAGTTAGAGCAATGGCTGTCTCCACTGTACCTGGAGCCAGGGAAGGCCTTGTGCGATAATGGTGCAAACATGGTGGCGACCCTATGCCCGCGCAACCTCACACATGTACCTTGCATGACTCACGTCCTAAACCTGGTGGCAGAGCAATTTCTCCACCACTATCCAGGCCTGGACATGCTGCTGCAGAAAGCACGGTCACTGTGTGCTCACTTCCGCCATTCGCACCTCACAGGTCATCGACTTGCATCGCTACAGAGGTCTTTCGCCCTACCGGTTAACCGTTTGATATGTGATGTGCCAACACGGTGGAATTCCACTCTGCACATGTTGCAGCAACTGTGGCAGCAGCAACAAGACCTGGTGCAATATGTCCTTTTGCATAGCCTGGGACAATGCAGTACGGACATGGTGCAAATCACGCCTGTGGAGGCCACAAATGAAGGACCTCTGCACCCTTCTGCACAGTTTCCAAATGGCTACTAAGATGGTTAGCACTGACAATGCTGTCATCAGCATCACTATTCCGGTCATCTACAAGCTGGAGCACACTTTGAATAGTCTATGGGAGGAGGTGGTGGTCCCAGAGGAAGAGGTGGAAGCAGAGGACGATGCAGAAGGGATAACAATATCTCTAAGTCCTAGACTGTCATCGCACAGGCGGGTGCCATGGGAGGGTGGATTACAGCAATCAAGGGGGGCTTATGGTACCAGACAAACTGTTAGTGAAGGTGCAGGAACTCAGGAACAAATGGAGGAGGACGAGGAGGAAGATGTGATGGGCGCAACAGTCAGAAGATGAATAGGATAATGATCCCCTCTCTGTTGTCCATGGTTGGAGGGAGGGGATGGAGGAAGACAGCTTGAGTGTTATCTCGCCATCAACACACCATGTATTTGGACCTCATGGAAGCATCCGACACATGAGCGCTTTCTTGCTGCACTATCTGTGACATGATGCCTGTATTTTTAGGGTTAGAAATAGTGCTAACTACTGGGTTGTCACTCTGTTAGATCCACAGTACAATTTTGCCAGTTGCTTCCCCCCTGGAAAGGGACCCCGCATGCTGGAGTATCAAAACAAGCTTGTAGACAATCTTAAGAGTGGTTTTCGCTAAGACAGCAGTATACAGTGTGCATCGTAGTTATAGACTTTCAACCCAGTAATGTTGAGTTGCTAACGCCAAAACATTTGCAGCAGCAGTGTAAGTGGTAGAAGCAATTTCTGTGAGTCATTTCACACATTTTTTTCACCAGTAGAACAGAAGTCTGACACATTGAGAACAACTGGAGATGATGGTGCAGAAGTATCTCAAGCTCAATATCAATGCCTCCTGGGGGCTTGGATCCTTGGAGGTTTTGTCATGCCTGGCAGCCAGCTTTTTCTCAAAACATGTCTTCAGCTTTGCTGGTGGTGTCCAGATGGATAAACGCATCCGGCTGTCCCCTAAAAGTGTGGACCATCTAACTTTCATCAAGATGAACAAGTCATGGATCTCCAATGACTTTTGCACCCTAGTCGCAGACTGGGCAGATTAGGCGATGAAGTAGTTGTTAGTGTACTGCATTGATCTCACTGTATTGCAGTCTGTGACACCTTTGTCATGGCTTCTGTGCCTGCTGTTGGTACTACTGCTGATGTTTCAAACTTTTTTTTTAAAATGTGGAGATTCCAAGTTGGTTTTCCATCTGGTCAGTTGCTTGTAGTGGAGGGGGTGTCAGAGCCCCATTATACTATTTCCACTCTGGAGAAATTGATGCCAGTTTAGTGGTGTGTGGCAATATTTTTTTGAAATGTTTGGACTCCAATTTGGGTCTCATTCATGTGTGTTGCCTGTAGCAGTAGGGCTCCCAGACTGGCAGACCTGCACTTAACTTTCAGTCAACTACCTGAATTACTATCCATAAATCTTTCTAAGAGTAGCAGCCTATGAAGGTGAAATTTGTGCCACCTGAGTGTGACTGAGCAGAAAATCAGTTGGAGTAGGGCTCCCAGCACAGCAGGCTTACACCAGTCCCTCATCCACCTTGTCTTAATTTAAACTTAAATTCAAAGCTCTAAATGCGGGTCAAGACCCTCATACCTCATGCATGGCCCATGGCTGACTGCTGATATGCCATTCTAAAATTTCTACTGTGGGTGAATTGATCAGTTAACTACCTGTGTTACTATCCTTACATTTTTCTAACATTAGTGGTCTTCCAAGTTGATATTTGTGCCACCTGAGTACGGCCGAGCTTTAAAACATTTTGAGCTGCTGCATGAGGTATCGGGGCTGCTAGCACAGCAGGCTTACACCGGTCCATAACCCACCTTGTCTTAATTTAACTTAAATTCAAAGCTCTAAATGCTGGCCCAGACCCTGAAACCTCATGCATCTCATTCTAAAATTTCTACTGTGGGTCAAATGCCACTTTTCCTGGTGTCTGCCCATAATTTTTGGAAATGTTTGGACTACAAGTTGGGTCTCCTTCATGTTTGTTGCCTGAATTTGGCAGTGCTCTCAGAGCACCATGCCTACATCTGTCACTCTTCCACCTGTTACTGATCAATATTTAAGCTACAATATTTAAGCCCTGTCCCAAACCCTGTCCCATGCATACATGTTATGCTGCACAATTATACTACAGTGGGGAAAAAATGTATTTAGCCAGCGACCAATTGTGCAAGTTCTCCCACTTAAAAAGATGAAAGAGGCCTGTAATTGACATCATAGGTAGACAACGTCTATGAGAGTCAAAATGAGAAAACAAATCCAGAAAATCACCTTGTCTGATTTGGCAAGATTTATTTTTCAAAATATGGTGGAAAATAAGTATTTGGTCACCTAAAAACATGCAAGATTTCTGGCTCTCACAGAGCCTGTAACTTCTTCTTTAAGAGGCTCCTCTGTCCTCCACTCATTACCTGTAGTAATGGCACCTGTTTGAACTTGTTATCAGTACAAAAGGCACCTGTCCACAACCTCAAAACAGTCACACTCCAAACTGCACTATGGTGAAGACCAAAGAGCTGTCGAAGGACACCAGAAACAAAATTGTAGCCCTGCACCAGGCTGGGAAAACTGAATCTGCAATAGACAAGCAGCTTGGTGTGATGAAATCAACTGTGGGAGCAATAATAAGAAAATGGAAGACAAACAAGACCACGGATAATCTCCCTCGATCTGAGGCTCCACGCAAGATCTCACCCCGTGGGGTCAAAATGATGACAAGAACAGTGAGCAAAAATCCCAGAACCACACGGGGGGACCTAGTGAATGACCTGCATAGAGCTTGGACCACCGTAAAAAAAGGCTACCATCAGTAATACACTACACTGCCAGGGACTCCTGCAGTGCCAGATGTGTCCGCGTGCTTAGGCCAGTGCATGTCCGGGCCCGTCTGAAGTTTGCTAGAGAGCATTTGGATTACCTAGAAGAGTATTGGGAGAATGTCATATGGTCTGATGAAACCAAAGTAGAACTGTTTGGTAGAAACAAAACTCGTCGTGTTTGGACGAGACAGAATACTCCTCCAGTTGCATCCAAATAACACCATATCTGCTGTGAAGCATGGGGATGGCGACATCATGCTTTGGGGCTGTTTCTCTGCAAATGGACAAGGACAACTGATCCGTGTACATGAAAGAATGAATGGGGCCATGTATCGTGAGATTTTGAGTGCAAAACTCTTTCCATCAGCAAGGGCATTAAAGATGAAACGTGGATCGGTCTTTCAGCATGATAATGATCCCAAGCACACTTGGAGTGGCTTTGTGAGAAGTGTATGAAGGTCCTGGAGTGGCCTAGCCAGTCTCCAGATCTCAACCCCATAGAAAACCTTTGGGAGAGTTGAAAGTCCATGTTGCCCAGTGACAGCCCAAAACATCACTGCTGTAGAGGAGATCTGCATAGAGGAATGGGCCAACATACCACCAACAGTGTTTGCCAACCTTGTGAAGACTTACAGAAAACGTTTGACCACTGTTTTTATCTTTGAATATGAATACATTATGTGTAAGAATATATTCAAGTAGTGTATGTGGTAGATTGATCATTTTATTTTCGACGTTGCCTGAATTGAGAAAAAACAATATGGCTACCAAACCATCAGCATGTCAGACGGAGGTATATTGAGCCTCTACATCAGCCATTAACATAACAGCATTCGCCCCAAGGTGTAAATTATCCAATCTATGCAATGCTGAGGTGCTGTCTTTGATAAAGGATGGAAGTTCACTTACCAATGGTTTCAGGAAGTAATCAATAACTTCAGTAATCATTTCGCACAATCCCCCATTTCCTGATTCAATTGGTCTTCTGGGTGGTTCCAGAGGATTTTTGTGTATCTTTGTTACTAAGTATAAAATACTGTAGAAAGTAGGATGATTCTCTCTTGGTGAGGTTTATCAATGATATCCAGAAGTTCACGCTGAAATAAATTTGTTGGATTCCTAGACATCTTTTTGCAACCCTTTTTACAGACCTTGTTTTACGTTTTTTTGTTGAAGACTCTGTTGGGTGTTTTTTGCCTGGGTAGTTTTCCACCTAAGGCCCTCATATATATGATTCGGATGATGATCATCTGATATGCTTGAGCTATATATATTTATAACACAGTGGCTTCACTGTGCTCTAATAAATTTGGTTCACCGTATTTTTCACCTTTATTGTTATTTTTATATAAATATATTCATTGTATATCATTATGACTTCTCAGCATTTTCTTTATTAATTCTAAGCTTTGGATCTTTTTACACAGCTGTATTGTAGTTTTGCTGATGTATTGCTATTTTTCACTTTAATTGTAACTACTGGTTTCCTTCGTTCCACTCTTCTCCTTTTAACACATTCCCTTCCACTTGTTTATATATATATTGTACTTAAAAAATTATGAATGTGATATAAATCACTTTGGCTTCACTTAGCTATTGCAGCACCCTTTTTTCTGCACTTTTATTCTGCATGATTATAAGTTCTCCATTGCATCTTTAATTGATGATACAATTTCACTAGTTCATAGCATTTCAATATCATTGTTACTTTAACATAATGCACTTTGGGCTAATTAATTATTCTTGCACTAGCACTTTACATCACAAAATTCTCTATCTTCTAGTTTTCTCTGGATAACCTCAATTGCTGTTATATAGCTACTAGATGGTAGCCCTATTCCAACGCATCGGGTATTCTAGAATATGTATGTAGTTTATGAAGATTTTAGAATAATACATTGAATACACAGGACTGCGCGTGCCGCTGATTGTTCGTGGCCGGCAACGTAGTATATAGCAGAGCCACGTAGTATATAACAGCCCACGTAGTAAATAGCACAGCCACGTAGTATATTGCACAGCCACGTAGTATATAGCACAGCCATATAGTATATAGCACAGCCTACCGAGTGTATAACAGCCCACATAGCATTAAACACAGCCACATAGTATATAACAGCCCACGCATGCAGTATATAACACAGGCCACATAGTGTATAACAAAGGCCACGTAGTGTATAACACAGGCCATGTAGTGTATAACACAGCCCACGTAGTATATAGCACAGCCATGTAGTATATTGCACAGCCCACGTAGTATATTGCACAGGCCACGTAGTATATTGCACAGCCCATGTAGTACATTGCACAGCCCACGCAGTATATTGCACAGCCCACGTAGTTTATTGCCCAGCCCATGTAGTATATTGCACAGCCATGTAGTATATTGCACAGTCCACATAGTATATTGCACAGCCCACGTAGTATATTGCCAAGACCACATAGTATATTGCACAGCCACGTACTATATTGCCCAGCCCATGCAGTATATAGCACAGCCACGTAGTATATTGCCCAGCCCACGTAGTATATTGCACAGCCACGTAGTATATTGCACAGCCCACGTAGTATATTGCGCGCTCCGGTCTCAAGAGTGCATTGCGGTCTCACGAGATGATGACATAGCAGTCTCGCGAAACCGCTATGTCATCATCTCGCGAGATCGCAATGCATGGAGCGGTCACCGCAGCGTCGCGAGGAGTGGGAAAGGCCTGTTCCGGATCCAAGGGGCCAACGGACGGTGAGTATATAACGATTTTTTATTTTTTAAATTATTTTTAACATTAGAACTTTTTACTATTGATGCTGCATATTAAAAAGTTGGTCACACAGGGTTAATAGCAGCGTTAACAGAGTACGTTACACCGCGGCATAACGCGGTCCGTTAGCACTGCCATTAACCGTGTGTGAGCGCTGACTGGAGGGGATTATGGAGCAGGCATTGACTGCGGGGAGGAAGGAGCGGCCATTTTGCCGCCGGACTGTGCCCGTCGCTGATTGGTCGTGGCTGTTTTGCCGCAACCAATCAGCGACTTGGATTTCCATGACAGACAGAAGCCGCGACCAATGAATATCCGTGACAGATAGAAGGACAGACAGAAAGACGGAAGTGGCCCTTAGACAATTATATAGTAGATTCTTCAGCACTAGCACTTTAATTGCAATATATTGTTCCACCTGTTCTCAATATTTGTCAAAATTAATCATGCTGTGACTGATCAAGCTGCTAAATATCCCTGCCTGTGTCTACAACATTTCCTTACCAAATAATGAATTGATTGTCCTATGAAAGCTTGGGTGTCACTGAACCCATGTGTTCCACCACAGCCACGGATCGGAAGTTATTTGGTGATGTGGTGACATAGGGATTGGATTTGCAGCAATAATCATAACCACTGCTCTCTCTGACGTATTGCCTCACGATTGGCTAATAGGTTCTGAGAGATGATAGGTCATTATCAATTCATGCATGCTCCTGATTAGCTCCATGTATGTTAAATAGTCAGAACTCTACTCACCCAGACACGCCCCCAGAAGAAGCAGGTTAAAAAACGCACGTCGGGGAGAATGGACGCAGATCTTTCCAGTGGATGTCATTTTGGATAAAAACTAATCCTTTCAAACCTTTTCAAACCTTTGCTTATGTTTAGCCTAATCACTATACTTGTCATCCACTTGAGAACTAAAGATTACGAACTGCACTCAATTTTCGTAGTATATATTTATACAGTACACTGGTACTATATAGGTTAAAATTGTGCTTGTTTCATAACAATTGCTATTTATTATATACTAGATGAAGGCCCGATGCTTTTGCATTGGGAGGGCAGTATTGTCACAATCGGGGCAGGCTTTGCAGTGTTGAGAATCTCTCCCCCATATGCTCACCCACCTCCCCACTCTCTCTTTCCCCATGTGCTGACTTCTCTCATATGTGCTCTCTTCTTTGACCTGTCTACCCCATGTGCTATCCCCCTTGTCTGCAGTCTCTCTCCTTCCTGTGTTGTGTTCTCCCCTCTGTGTACCAAGCATACCACAGCTCCTGGGCAGGGGAGGAAGCAAAAGACACTACTGACATTGCAGCAGGAGATAGCAGAGGATACATTTTGTGAGGCAAAATATTGTTTAAAAGCAGTCAGTGAAATATTTTACCTGACAAAAGAAATCCTCTGTGATCCCCTGCTGTAATGTCAGTATTGTCTTTTGCTTCCTCCCCTGCCCAGGAAATGTGGTATACTCCGTACACGGTCAGACACAGACAATTTTAAAAATGAACTTTTGTTCATGAGAAAACCCCTTTAATGCCGCCGGGATCAGCTGAATGATTCATTGCACCTGCATGTAATTCACGCAGGCGCAGTAAATCAGACCGCTGACTTCTTTGTGCAGACAGATAGCGGCGTTCACATTAAAACTGCGCATGCGCTCCTCCTGTACAAAGATGGTTGTGGTCAAAGAATCATTCAGCTGATCCCGGCGGCGACATGTTCGCGACAGTGTACCGCTGGTGGTACTGCGCAAGAGGCTGTGTACTGCTTTTACAGTGTATGTGTGTGTGTGTGTGGTGCGTACGGCATATACAGTGTGTGTGTGTGTGGTGCGACGGTGTTCCGCTGGTGGTACCGTGCAAGAGGCTGGTACCACCAGCAGTTTCCATATTGAGACACCCATCACTTGGGAGTTCCAATATGGAGGTCGGTGAAGTTCCGCCTCTTGGAATTCTGGGATCCGGACACATCTGGACAGAACAGGATGACAGGATGTGAAGACATTACAAGGTAAGTATATATATATATAGATAACTAGCTGTTTCCAGCCAGCTAATGCTCGGCACGCTCATTGCTATCTACACTGTGTTCCAAATTATTATGCAAATAATATTTCCTCATATTTTCTCTAAATTACCTATCTGAATTGCAGTCATTGTTATTTTCCAGTCATCTACTATTCTAGTATAATTGCAATGTTTTGGAACAAACTGCCTATGAAAACAGTATCTTTTTAAAAAAAATAAACACTCAAAATGCATGTTCCAAATTATTATGCACAGCAGAGTTTTCTACCTTTTTTTTTATTTTGAACAAAAAAATGGTCAATTGTGAAGTTATAAGCATTATCAGCTTATTACAAAATGAAATCAAACAGTTTTCAAGTGAAAACTTTATTCTAGGTGATGTTACATTTACACATAGGACCCCTTGTTCGAAAGAAGCTTCTGAACTCTCTCGTCCATTGAATTTGTCAGTTTTTGGATGGTTTCTGCTTCAATTGTTTTGCATGTGGACAGAATACCCTCCCAGAGCTGTTGCTTAGATGTGAACTGCCTCCCGCCATCATAGACACTCCTTTTGATGATGCTCCAGAGGTTCTCAATGGGGTTGAGGTCAGGGGAAGATGGTGGCCACACCATAAGTTTGTCCTCTTTTATGCCCATAGCAGCCAGAGATGCATATGTGTTTTTTGCAGCATGAGACGGTGCATTATCATGCATGAAAATGATCTTGCTGCGGAAAGCACAGTTCTTCCTCTTGAACCATGGCAGGAAGTGTTGTTTTAGAAACTCCACATAGATTATGGAGTTCATCTTTACCCCTTCAGGGATCAGGGATCATAAAGGGGCCGACAATCTTTCTCCCCATGATTCCAGCCCAAAACATTACTCCACCTCCTCCTTGTTGGCGCCTTAGCCGTGTTTTCATGGGGTGTCCATCAACCAGCCATCCTCCACTCCATCCATCTGGACCATCGAGCGTTGCACGGCACTCATCGGTGAACAAAACAGTTTGGAAGTCAGTCTTCATGTATCGTTTGGCCCACTGGAGCCGTTTCTGCTTGTGTGCAGTGGATAGAGGTGGTCGACAGGATGGCTTACGCACAGCTGCAAACCTCTGAAGGACCCTGCATCTTGTTGTTCTGGGGACGTTGGAGGCACCAGCAGCTTCAAAAACTTGTCTGCTGCTATGACAAGGTATTTTTGCAGCTGCTCTTTTAACCTTACGCAATTGCCTGTTGGAAAGAGTCCTCAATTTTTCCTTATCAGCACGCACACGTGTGTGCTGGGAATCAGCTACATACTTCTTGATTGTGCGATGATCACGATGAGGTGTCTTGGCAATGTTGATTGTAGTCATGCCTTGACCTAAATACTCCACAATCTGTTGTTTCTCAGCAGCCGACACATCCTTTTTCTTTCCCATTTTGGCAAAAAATGTAGGCTGCTTAATAATGTGGAACAGCCTTCTTGAGTAGTCTTGCCTTTATTTGGACACACCTGCCAAACTAATTTACACAGGTATCTGCAATTGCTTTCAGTGATATAAGGAGCCCTGACACACATCACCATCAATGAGTTTAAATGACAAACAAAAAAATTCTAACCTTATCACTCCTAAACGCTTTGTGCATAATAATTTGGAACACAGTGTAATTAACGCTGCTGGTGATTAAACTAAAGTAAATAATGACAACATTCAATAGCGCTTACGCAGGTGGTAAATTAACTTAAAATGAAGTTAATAACAATAATAATCATTAAAAATCTGAATAATACTAATAATACATTTTATTCACAGTGTAAAATCAAAAACAAACTGGATTCAGTAAGATGTGCGTTTTTTTATTCATTCCAGCATCTAAACAAATTTCATAACGAAACATTAATTAAGTTAAAATTTCTCTGTAAACACAATCACATGTGTGAGGATGGAGCCTCGTGTGGTAATGTGCGGGGACGGAGCCTCGTGTGGTAATGTGTGGGGACAGAGCCTCATGTGGTAATGTGTGTGGACAGAGCCTCGTGTGGTAATGTGTGTGGACAGAGCCTCGTGTGGTAATGTGTGGGGATGGAGCCTCGTGTGGTAATGTGAGAGGACGGGGCCTCGTGTGGTAATGTGGGGGGGCGGGATTATGTGTGGTAATGTGGTGGGGGGGCGAGATTATGTGTGGTAATGTGGTGGGAGGGCGGGATTATATGTGGTAATGTGGTGGGAGGGCGGGATTATCTGTGGTAATGTTGCGGGGGGCGGGATTATGTGTGGTAATGTGGTGAAGGCGGGATTATGTGTGGTGATGTGGTGGAGGGGCAGGATTATGTGTGGTGATGTGGTGGGGGGGCGGGATTATGTGTGATGATGTGGTGGGGGGGCGGGATTATGTGTGATGATGTGGTGGGGGCTAAATTATGTGTGGTGATGTGGTGGGGGGGGCGGGATTATGTGTGGTGATGTGGTGGGGGTGCGGGATTATGTGTGGTGATGTGGGGGTGCGGGATTATGTGTGGTGATGTAGTGGGGATGGGATTATGCGTGGTGATGTGGTGGAGGGGCAGGATTATGTGTGGTGATGTGGTGGGGGAGCGGGATTATGTGTGGTGATGTGGTGGGGGGTGAGATTATGTGTGGTGATGTGGTGGGGAGGCGGGATTATGTGTGGTGATGTGGTGGGGGGCAGGATTATGTGTGGTGATGTAGTGGGGGCGGGATTATGTGTGGTGATGTGGTGGGGGACAGGATTATGTGTGGTGATGGGGTGGGAGGGCGGTATTATATGTGGTAATGTGGTGGGGGGGCGGGATTATGTGTGGTAATGTGGTGGGGCGGGATTATGTGTGGTGATGGGGTGGGAGGGTGGTGTTATATAGGGTAATGTGGTGGGGGGATTATGTGTGGTAATGTGGTGGGGGGGCGGGATTATGTGTGGTGATGTGGTGGGATGGCGGGATTATCTGTGGTAATGTGGTGGGGGGGCTGGATTATGTGTGGTAATGGGGTGGGGGTTTGGTACTGGAGTGGGGGGGTGTAATTATGTGTGGTGAAGTGCTGAGGGGCGGGATTATTTGTGTGGTGATGTGGTGGGGGGCAGGATTATGTGTGGTAATGTGGTGGGGGTGGGATTATGTGTGGTAATGTGGTGGGGGTGGGATTATCTGTGGTAATGTGGTGGGGGGTGGGATTATGTGTGGTGATGTGGTGGGGGGGCAGGATTATGTGTGGTGATGTGGTGGGGGTGCGGGATTATGTGTGGTGTTGTAGTGGGGGCAGGATTATGTGTGGTGATGTGGTGGGGGTGCGGGATTATGTGTGGTGATGTAGTGGGGGCGGGATTATGCGTGGTGATGTGGTGGAGGGGCAGGATTATGTGTGGTGATGTGGTGGGGGAGCGGGATTATGTGTGGTGATGTGGGGGGCGGGATTATGTGTGGTGATGTGGTGGGGGGTGGGATTATGTGTGGTGATGTGGTGGGGGGGCGGGATTATGTGTGGTGATGTGGTGGGGAGGCGGGATTATGTGTGGTGATGTGGTGGGGGGCGGGATTTTGTGTGGCGATGTAGTGGGGGCGGGATTATGTGTGGTGATGTGGTAGAGGGGCGGGATTATGTGTGGTGATGCGGTGGGGGGCGGGATTATGTGTGGTAAAGGGGTGGGGGTGTGGTACTGAGGTGGAGGGGTGTAATTATGTGTGGTGAAGTGCTGAGGGGCGGGATTATTTGTGGTGATGTGGTGGGGGGGCAGGATTATGTGTGGTAATGTGGTGGGGGTGGGATTATGTGTGGTAATGTGGTGGGGGTGGGATTATCTGTGGTAATGTGGTGGGGGGCGGGATCATGTGTGGTGATGTGGTGGGGGGCGGGATTATGTGTGTTGATGTGGTGGGGGGCAGGATTATGTGTGGTAATGGGGTGGGGGGCGGGATTATGTGTGGTGATGTGTTGTGGGGCAGGATTATGTGTGGTAATGTGGGGGGCGGGATTATGTGTGGTGATGTGGTGGGGGACGGGATTATGTGTGGTGATGGGGTGGGAGGGCGGTATTATATGTTGTAATGTGGTTGGGGGGTGGGATTATGTGTGGTGATGTGGTGGGGGCGGGATTATGTGTGGTGATGGGGTGGGAGGGCGGTATTATATAGGGTAATGTGGTGGGGGGGATTATGTGTGGTAATGTGGTGGGGGGGCGGGATTACGTGTGGTGATGTGGTGGGGGGGCGGGATTATCTGTGGTGATGTGGTGGGGGGCGGGATTGTGTGGTAATGGGGTGGGGGGAGGGATTGTGTGTGGTGATGTGGTGGAGGGGCAGGATTATGTTTGGTAAAGTGGTGGGGAGAGGGATTATGTGTGGTGATGTGGTGGGGGCGGGATTATGTGTGGTAATGTGGTGGGGGGGCGGGATTATGTGTGGTAATGTGGTGGGGAGAGGGATTATGTGTGGTGATGTGGTGGGGGGCGGGATTATGTGTGGTGATGTGTTGGGGGGCAGGATTGTGTGTGGTGATGTGGTGGGGGGCGGGATTATGTGTGGTGATGCAGTGGGGGGGCGGGATTATGTGTTGTAATATGGTGGGGGTGGGATTATGTGTGGTGATGTGTTGGGGGGCGGGATTATGTGTGGTGATGTGGGGGTGGGATTATGTGTGGTGATGTGTTGGGGGGCGGGATTATGTGTGATGATGTGTTGGGGGCGGGATTATGTGTGGTGATGTGTTGGGGCGGGATTATGTGTGGTGATGTGTTGGGGGCGGGATTTTGTGTGGTGATGTGTTGGGGGGCGGGATTATGTGTGGTGATGTGGTGGTGGGCGGGATAATGTGTGGTGATGTGGTGGGGGCGGGATTATGTGTGGTGATGTGTTGGGGGCGGGATAATGTGTGGTGATGTGTGGGCGGGATTATGTGTGGTGATGTGTTGGGGGCAGGATTATGTGTGGTGATGTGGTGGGGGTGGGATTATGTGTGGTGATGTGTTGGGGGGCGGGATTATGTGTGGTGATGTGGTGGGGGGGCGGGATTATGTGTGTGGATGTGGTGGGGGGCGGGATTATGTGTGGTGATGTGGTGGGGGGTGGGATTATGTGTGGTGATGTGGAGAGCGGGCGAGATAATGTGTGGTGATGTGGTGGGGGGCGGGATTGTGTGTGGTGATGTGTTTGGTGGCGGGATTATGTGTGGTGATGTGGTGGGGGGGTGGCATTATGTGTGGTGATGTGGTGGGCGGCGGGATTGTGTGTGGTGATGCGGTGGGGGGGATTATATGTGGTGATGTGTTGGGGGCGGGATTATGTGTGGTGATGTGGGCGGGCAGGATAATGTGTGGTGATGTGGTGGGGGGGCAGGATGGTGTGTGGTAATGTGGTGGGGGCGGGATTATGTGTAGTGATGTGGTGAGGGCAGAGCTGCTGTGCAGGGGGCGGGATTAGCGAGTAATCACGATGCCTCATATATATAGATGGCCTGCACTGAACATGGAGGATGTAACACGGTGTTATACTGATCATATAGAGATAATGGAATTCGCGCAGGCGCAGTAAATCAGACCGCCGCTATATTTGTGCAGACAGATAGCGGTGGTCACATTAAAGCTGCGCATGCGCTCCTCCTGTACTAAGATGGCAGCGGTCAGTGAACCATTCGGCTGATCCCGGTGGCGGCGTGTTTGCGATGGTGTTCCGCTGGTGGTACCGCGCAAGAGGCGGCGTACAGCGTATACAGTGTGTGTGTGTGGTGCGTACGGCGTATACAGTATGTGTGTGTGTGTGTTGCGTATGGCATATACACTGTGTGTGGTGCGTACGGAGTATACAGTGTGTGTGTGTGGTGCGTACGGCATATACAGTGTGTGTGTGTGTGTTGCGTATGGCATATACACTGTGTGTGGTGCGTACGGAGTATACGGAGTGCGTACGGAGTGTGTGTGTGTGTGTGTGTGTGTGTGTGTGTGTGTGTGTGTGGTGCACGGTGTTCCGCTGGTGGTACCGCGCAAGAGGCTGGTACCACCAGCAGTTTCCATATTGAGACACCCATCTCTTGGGTGTCCCAATATAGAGGTCGGTGAACTTCTGCCACTTCAAATTCTGGGATCTGGACACATCTGGATGGAACAGGATGCAAAGACATTACAAGGTAAGTATATATTAAGAAGATTTATTTCATAACAATTGCTATCCACTTGAGCACTAATGAATATGAATTGCACTTACTTACCTAAGGCTACTTTCACACTAGCGTCGTGCACAGCACGTCGCAATGCGACGTTGCAGCGTACCGACGCATACTGTGGAAGCGCCGCACAACGGGGGCAGCGGATGCTGTTTTTCAATGCACCCGCTGCCCCATTGTGAGGTGCGGGGAGGCGGGGGCGGAGTTCCGGCCGCGCATGCGCGGTCGGAAATGCTGCAGACGACGCACCAAAAAACGTTACATGCAACGTTTTTTGGTGGCGACGGTCCGACGCAACACGACGCAACCGTCGCACGACGGATGCAACGTGTGGCAATGCGTCGCACTGCGTCGCTAATACAAGTCTATGGGGAAAAAACACATCCTGCAAGCACTTTTGCAGGATGCGTTTTTTCTACAAAACGACGCATAGCGAAGTGCAGTGCACGATGCTAGTGTGAAAGTAGCCTTAGTATATATTCATACAGTACACTGGTACTATATAGACTAAAATTATGATTGTTTCACATCAGTTTCTATTTATTCATTGTATTATTCTGCATCCCTCTTTGGCATGAGGCACCTCATTTTAAATATTTTCTCTGTTTTTAATATGATTAATCAATAAAAATATTTTTTTATCTTCTTTGCTTGCACATTTCTTGACCTTAGATTCTTCCAGCAATGGTCTTTATGTACCTAGGTTATTTTGGGAGCATTTTCCAACACATACTGTAACATTCCTATAGTCATCTATTCATAAGACGGAAACTAAAAATGTGTTCTGTTGGCCTCTGTCTGGATGTATGAATCTGCATTACCGTTTAGTAGTAAACATTATACAATGCATTATTTTTACATTAGGTATCTATGGTGAACAGATGCCTAGCCATTACAGATGATTGACTCATCGGCTGCAAATAAAATTTGAGTTAATTTTAATTATATTTGCAGGTTGAGGTGAATTTGAACAATTTCCGATTTAATTTGCATGTATTTCCCCTAAAAAATACCCTGCACTATTTGACACATTGCTGAAGATAGCATTAGCGAGAGGGCAGGCTAACATGATGTCAGGCACAGGCGCGCGGGCTTACCCTTACTGCCTAGCAGCTATAACATCACAAGGTCTAACAGAGCCCATCGGATGGACTATTGCAAACTTTATAACTAGTGATGAGCGAATATACTTGTTACTCGAGATTTCTCGAGCATGCTCAGGTGTCCTCCGAGTATTTTTTAGTGCTCGGAAATTTAGTTTTTATTGCCGCAGCTGAATGATTTACATCTGTTAGCAGCATAAGTACATGTGGGGGTTGCCTGGTTGCTAGGGAATCCCCACATGTACTTATGCTGGCTAACCGATGTAAATCATTCAGCTGCGGCAAGAAAATCTAAATCTCCGAGCACTAAAAAATACTCGGAGGACCCCTGAGCGTGCTCGAGAAATCTCGAGTAACGAGTATATTCGCTCATCACTAATTATAACACATCAGGACTGGAAAGGCAGCAGTCATTTTGTAGCTTTACAGTTTAGGGATAGGAGGTAAAGGCATACAGCCCAACATCACAGATAGAAAAATAAAGACCTAAATCAGCATGTGGTCTACTACTGCAGTGCTGAAGAACATAGAAAAGGGGAGTAGTAGTTTTAGTCTGTGAATAATAATAGTAGACAGATCCAGGTGATAGGGAGGTGAACCTATAGAGTCTGTGTGACTGTCAATAAAATATATTTTTTTCTTTTTTCACGTACTACAAAAAAGGAGAGCAATATAAGTCACCATAGTCCTAATTTTTCTTCTGAAGATAAAAATACTGAAACCAATGATTGTCTGTCTGAGACAGCGTACTTGTGAAATGGACAAGCCAGAAGCATTAGCCATTTTTCTTTTGATTTTTTTTGTGTACAGATTTATTTTTTTATTAAAAGTAAAAAGAAACATTTCAATTTATTTACCAATTTACAACAATCAAAAAAATAAGTGTGTGCTAAAGGAAAACTATATAACCTATAAAAAAGAGGAACGCCACACTGGAAATAGAAGATTAAAATAGTATATATATATATATATATATATATATATATATATATATATATATATATATATATATATATATATATATATATACGTCTAAAAAATACATAATATTTAATTCATGTTAATGTCTGATAATGCCTGTAAAGCACTGCGGAATATGTTAGAGCTATATAAAAATAAAGATTATTATTATGTAATATGTGTAACAAGTTACAGGGAATGAATCAGATGTGTGGGGAGAGAGATTGGATATATAGTTAAGTACTGTAAATAATGGTAGACTCAATATGTCATAGTCAATATCAAATTGGGATTGAAATTCATGTGTATAATTATTTAAGAGACAATATATACAATGGCTTGCAAAAATATTCACCCTCTTGGAATTTTTTGTGTTTTCTTACCTCACAACCTGGAATTTCACTGGATATTTGAGAGTTTGTTTCAGTTCATGTAAAGAACATGCCTACAACTGTGAACATTTGGTTTTATTTTTATTGTGAAGAAACAAACAACAAATATGGAAAAATAACTGAAAACTTCAGTGTGCATAACTATTCACCAGGTGAATACATGTGCACATGACAATTTTTAGTTATTTGATCCCATAAATTTAATTTATGCCTATATGTTTCTCACTTCACTTTACAAACTTAGACTATTTAGTGCTGATACATTACACACAAATCAGACTACAAAAATATTTAAACACAAGTTGTAACAAAATAGGTAAAGCCAAAGGGAGGCAGGAAGACTTTCGCAAGTCACTGTGAATTAGAGGAAAATGTCACAACTCATTTTTGGAGTCATGACCACTCCAGTTTTGCTTTAATCCCGGGGTGTTTATCAGCTATATCCTCCTTCTTCTCCTCTCGCTTCCTCAAACTTAATGTGAACAAATCTGAACTCATCATCTTTCCTCCATCTCACAGATCTTCCTTACCTGATCTATCTAACACCATTAATGACATCACGCTTTCCCCAGTACCGGAAGTCCGCTGCCTCGGAGTAACCCTTGACTCTGCCCTGTCCATCAAACCGCACATTCAAGCTCTTTCCCCCTCCTGTTGCCTCCAGCTCAAAAATATCTCCAGAATCCGTCCTTTCTTCAACTACTTCCTCAATCTACTAAAATGCTTGTGCATGCCCTCATCATCTCCCACTACTGCAACATCCTTTTCTGTGGCCTCCCTGCTAACACTCTCGCACCTCTCCAGTCCATCCTTAAAGGCCCCGTCTCACTAAGCGATTTACCAACGATCACGACCAGCGATATGACCTGGCCGTGATCGTTGGTAAGTCGCTGTGTGGTCGCTGGGGAGCTGTCACACAGACCGCTCTCTCCAGCGACCAACGATCAGGGGAACGACTTCGGCATCGTTGAAACTGTCTTCAACGATGCCGAAGTCCCCCTGCAGCACCCGGGTAACCAGGGTAAACATCGGGTTACTAAGCGCAGGGCCGCGCTTAGTAACCCGATGTTTACCCTGGTTACCAAAAAAACCAAACACTACATACTCGCCTTTCGGTGTCCAGGTCCCTTGCCGTCTGCTTCCTGCTCTGACAGTGCCGCTGTACACTGAGAGCAGAGCGCAGCGGTGACGTCACCGCTGTGCTCTCACTTCTCGCTGTACGGCCGGCAGTCAGTGAGAGCAGGAAGCAGACGGCAAGGGACCTGGACACCGAAAGGCGAGTATGTACTGTTTTTTTTTTTTTACATTTACGCTGGTAACCAGGGTAAACATCGGGTTACTAAGCGCGGCCCTGCGCTTAGTAACCCGATGTTTACCCTGGTTACCAGTGAAGACATCGCTGGATCGGTGTCACACACACCGATTCAGCAATGTCAGCGGGGCCTCAACGACCAAAAAAAGGTCCAGGCCATTCCGACACGACCAGCGATCTCGCAGCAGGGGCCTGATCGCTGGTACGTGTCACACATAGCGAGATCGCTATGGAGGTCGCTGTTGCGTCACAAAACTTGTGACTCAGCAGCGATCTCGCTAGCGATCTCGCTATGTGAGACGGGGCCTTAACTCTGCTGCCCGACTAATTCATCTCTCTCCTCGCTACTCCACCGCTTCTCCCCTCTGCAAATCTCTTCACTGGCTCCCATTCCCTCAGCGTATCTAGTTCAAATTACTAATAATGACCTACAAAGCCATCCATAACCTGTCTCCTCCATATATCTCTGAACTAATCTCCTGATATCTTCCCTCACGTAATCTCCGGTCCTCCCAAGATCTCCTTCTCTCCTCCACACTTATTCGCTCCTCACCTAATTGCCTCCAAGACTTCTCCCGAATATCCCCCATCCTCTGGAATTCTGTGCCCAAACATGTCCAATTATCAACCACATTTGGATCCTTCAGACGAAACCTGAAAACCCACCTCTTCAAGAAAGCCTACAGCCTGCAATGACCCCACTGCCTAATCACCACCATCGGAGCTAGCCCCTCACCAACACTGGAGCTGCCGCAACCCCTCAACCTATTGTCTTCTTCCCCACCATCCTGCAGAATGTAAGCCCGCAAGGGCAGGGTCCTCACCCCTCTGTATCAGTCTGTTATTGTTAGTTTGCTTACTGTAAGTGATGTCTGTAATTTTTATGTAACCCCTTCTCACGGACAGCACCATGGAATCAATGGTGCTATATTATTATTATTATTATTATTGTTTATTTATATAGCACCATTAATTCCATGGTGCTGTACATGAGAAGGGGTTACATCAGAATACAAATATCACTTACAGTAAACAAAACTAACAATGACAGACTGGTACAGCGGGAAGAGGACCCTGCCCTTGCGGGTTTACAATCTACAGGATTGTGGGGAAGGAGACAGTAGGTCAAGGGTTGCAGTAGCTCCAGTGGTGTTGAGGTGGCCGTGTAGTCTTTACAGGCTGTAAGCTTCTTTGAAGAGATGGGTTTTCAGGTTTCTTTTGAAGGATCCAAAAGTAGTGGATAACCGGATGTGTTGGGGCACTGAATTCCAGAGGATGGGTGATATTCGGGAGAAGTCTTGGATGCGATTGGGTGAGGAGCGAATAAGCGTGGAGGAAAGGAGGAGGTCTTGGGAGGACCGGAGATTACGTGAGGGAAGATATTGAGAGATTAGTGTGGAAATATACGGAGGAGAAAGATTATGGATGGCTTTGTAGGTCAGTGTTAGTAATTTAAACTGGATATATATCAATAAAATATATATATAAATATATAGATATATATAAATATATAGATATATAAAGATATATATAAATAAAAATAATAATAATAATTTAACCTTGGTTTTTACTTTTGGCCAGCAAGGGTTAATGTCAGACTCCTTGCTGGCAGCTGCTGTGTTGCTGGTCAGCTGATGTTGGTGGTGACCACTCCCACCATCCTTTAATTAGTCACCTGACATATCAGCTGACTGTTGGTAATAGAGTTATTCTATGAAGACCAGTCGAGGCGTTTGCAGCTCTCTGGTGTCAGTGCTGTATCTGCTACTTCTGTGGAGTTTGGGGTCCTGTTTCCATATCCTCTGCTGTGTGGAGCTTGGCAGCTGAGCCTGGAGCTAAATTACTTGTTTTCTTACCTGGTATGCCTCGTGCTTGTCACTATCCCCTGTGTTTGTACCATCTGCAGTGGTGAGTCTAGTGTCCTTGCCGGCCAGTGTACTAGCCAGGGTATTGTGAGGTGACAGCTAGGGATTAGGTACGTGATGGCGAAGGGGGAAAGACCTGCATAGGGTGATAGTGGGGCTTAGGAATAGGCACAGGTTCTGGTTAGGAGGTGCCCCATCCCCTGCACCCTACTGTTAGGGTCTTCCTCTCCCTTTTTCCATCCCATTGTGTGTGTGTTGTGCCGTCCTCCGGACTTTCCCAGCCCGCGTGTGACAAAAATCTTCATATGCCTGTACCTACTGTGAGTGTACCTACCTATCAATGTAGCATTTTTAGTTATGGCATTTTGTCAGGTAGTATAGTGGAATATTGTTAAAAATGTAAAAATAAATTAAAAAAAGATACGTTTTATTTTTGACAAACCTGTTTTACTTGTCTATTTTAGCAACTATTCACCCCTCAATAATACATCATAGTGCCATAGGTGACTCTATATGTATGTACCTTCCTACCAATAGAACATTCTTGATTATGGCTTTTTGTGGGAGAGGGTGGTAAAATATACACTGCTCAAAAAAATAAAGGGAACACTTAAGCAACAGAATATAACTCCAAGTGAATCAAACTTCTGTGAAATCAAACTGTCCATGTAGGAAGCAACACTGTTTCACAATCAATTTCACATGCTGTTGTGCAAATGGAATAGACAACAGAAGGAAATTATTGGCAATTATCAAGACACACTCAATAAAGGAGTGGTTCTGCAGGTGGGGACCACAGACCACATCTCAGTACCAATGCTTTCTGGCTGATGTTTTGGTCACTTTTGAATGTTGGTTGTGCTTTCACACACGTGGTAGAATGAGACGGACTCTACAACCCACACAAGTGGCTCAGGTAGTGCAGCTCATCTAGGATGGCACATCAATACGTGCTGTGGCAAAAAGGTTTGCTGTGTCTGTCAGCGTAGTGTCCAGAAGCTGGAGGCGTTATCAGGAGACAGGCCAGTACACCAGGAGAGGTGGAGGCCGTAGGAGGGCAACAACCCAGCAGCAGGACCGCTACCTCAGCCTTTGTGCAAGGAGGAACAGGAGGAGCACTGCCAGAGCCCTGCAAAATGACCTCCAGCAGGCCACAAATGTGCATGTGCCTGCATAAATGGTTAGAAACCGATTCTATGAGGATGGTCTGAGTGCTCGACGTCCACAGTTGGGGGTTGTGCTCACAGCCCAACACCATGCAGGAAGCTTGGCATTTGCCACAGAACACCAGGATTGGTAAATACGCCATTGGCGTCCTGTGCTCTTCACAGATGAAAGCAGGTTCACACTGAGCACATGTGACAAAGTCTGGAGATGCCATGGAAAGCGATCTCCTGCCTGCAACATCCTTCAGAATGACCGGTTTGGCAGTGGGTCAGTAATGGTGTGGGGTAGCATTTATTTGGAGAATCGCACAGCCCTCCATGTGCTCGCCAGAGGTAGCCTGACTGCCATTAGGTACCGAGATGAGTTCCTCAGACCTCCTGTGAGACCATATGCTGGTGCGGTTGGCCCTGGGTTCCTCCTAGTGCAGGACAATTCCAGACCTCATGTGGCCGGAGTGTGTCAGCAGTTCCTGCAAGATGAAGACATTGAAGCTATGGACTGGCCCGCCTGTTCCCCAGACCTGAATCCGATTGAACACATCTGGGACATCATGTCTCGCACCATCCACCAACGTCACGTTGCACCACAGACTGTCCAGGAGTTAGCGGATGCTTTAGTCCAGGTCTGGGAGGAGATCCCTCAGGAGACCATCCGCCGCCTCATCAGGAGCATGCCCAGGCATTGTAGGGAGATCATACAGGCACGTGGAAGCCAAACACACTACTGATCATCATTTCCTTGTCTTGAGGCATTTCCACTGAAGTTGGATCAGCCTGTAACTTAATTTTCCACTTTGATTTTGAGCATCATTCCAATTCCAGACCTCCGTGGGATATTAGTTGTCATTTACGTTCATCATGTTTAGGTTTTATTGTTCTTAATGCATTCCACTATGTAATGAATAAAGATTTACAACTGGAATATTTCATTCAGTGATATCTAGGATGTGGGATTTTTTGTGTTCCCTTTATTTTTTTGAACAGAGTATTTAACAAAATACATTGAAAATGGAAAATTTGAATGTCGAAAGATTTAAGGCACCTATCCTGACTACGGCCACTGTGGGGCACATTCCTTCTGAGTTTACGCACCAGACATTGGGCACAGACACACTATGTACCTAGCCTTAATGATATTTGCAATATGCAAGATGCACCATTTCCTGATGTTTCATTCAAGCGCGTGACTGTGCCCCCACCATATTTTCTCCTGTGCAGAAACATTTCATATTCTGGCCAGAATTCTAATCACTGAGAATACAAACCATCACTTATCACCTAACGTTTCCTCCGCTGTGTCATGTTTGGTCGACTTTTGTTCCTCAGATGTAGGGATATAAAGTGATTAAGCATGTTACATTTTAACATGTTCGATCCTTTGTTCTCAAAGGAGATAAGCTGCTGGTGAAGGTGCCTGGCAGTGATTTATTCACCTCTACCCATTGAGATCATATGCTTGCTGGGTCAAAAGCTCTTGAGGGTATTTTGCCATTTTTACATAGAAATTAATCCCCATCCCCTCCCCCTAATACTACATTGTTGGGAATTTAAAGGCCTAGTGCTTGCTCTGATAATCCCATGGAATCTTTGAACTGCAATAAAGGCAAGATATTTGAGACAATGGCTGCAATCCCCTCTCTACCTGTTCATTTACTCTGAGTAAACAGAGTACTTTTGAGTGTCCTGAAAACATTTGCTACCTCCCCCACTAAGCTCATACTGCACGTAGACAGTCCTTCATGTAGACAGACCTGTTTGACTCTCAAAGCTTTCAGATTACCTCTACAGCTGAAATACAATGTCCATTAACTTTTACTACAATCTTTAATCAAGCAGGTTAGACAAAGCTGTTTCCCTCAATACTATCAGAGCTCAGGGTGCTTTCGCATTGTGCTTCACTGCACGTTTGTTTGTCCCATCGAAACTTGCATCTGAACCCCTGTGCAAAACAGGATCCGGACCCATGCGCCGATGGTGCCAGAATATAATGGTGCCGACAGAGTGAACGTGCATCATTTTCAGATGTATACACCTACTGGTGGTGGTCACTCAGACTCAGTAGACTGCATGTGGGTGTGCTCCTCCAGTAGGTATATACATCCGAAAATAATTCACGGCAGAGTACACATTCGCTCTACTGGCAACATTATTGTCTATGGATCTGTCGGCGCATACATCCCTCACAATTTTGATAACCAGCAGAGGAAAAGCCTATGGCTGGTGGCTGATGTTAGTAACCTGGGACAAGGAACAACTCCTCATAAGATTCCTAGGCTATTAATAACAGCTCACAGCTATTTGCTTAGCCTTTCCTGGTGAATTTACGGTGGACCCCAGAAAAACAGATGACGTAAGGTCCCCTTATAAATTCAAACCAGCATATGCTAAACAAACAGCTGTGGGTTGATATTAATAGCCTGTTAAGGGGGACAGAGATATTACCCCCCCCCCCCCGCTATCAACATCAGCCCTTAGCCTCCAAAGAAATGGCGCATCTATAAGATACAACAAATCTGGCACTTAGAAAATCAATAAATAGGCGTGAGTATAACTGTGTTTTATATTCCTAAATAAATGTGTAAAGAGGGTGTTGAGTTTTATTTCAAATAAATGGACTTTATTCCTGTTGTATGTTTATTTGAATACTTACTATGGGGTTAGAAATGGGGGCGTCTTATAGTTGCCTCTCCATTACTAACCCCTGGGCTTGATATCACCTGATAATACAAAGGTAAAATCATCCCTAACCCTATTACCCCACTTGCCACCACCACCAGGCAACTGGGAAGAGCGAAGCTAAACGCCAGATTTGGCACATCTTATGGATGTGCCATTCTTGGGGCAGCTAAGGGCTGATGATGGTAGCCTGAGGGAGCGGGGCAATAACTCTGGCTACATTCCAGGCTATTATAATCGACCCACAGCTGCCTGTTTAGCCTTTGCTGGTTTGAATTTATAGGGGGCCCTACATCATTTTTTTTCTGAAGTCTCCAGTATATTCACCAGGAAAGGCTAAGCAAACAGCTGTGAGCTGCTATTAGTAGCCTGTGAATCTTATGGGGAATTGTCCCTTGTTCCAGATTATTTAAATCAGCACCCAGCCTTGGGCTTTCCTTCTGCTGGTTAAATTGTTCAGGGGCCCACGCCATTTTTTTTGTATTTATTTATTTTACACAGGAGTTACACAGCTGTTGCTGAATATAACTCACAACATGGCCTCCTGGTCATACTGATCTCAATGCGAGCAAGAAACAATGATGCGAGCTGCCTTGAGCAGCCGGCCGGCGCTAGGGAACAGCGCAAACTGTACCTTTTGTTCCCAGGTACTGGTACATGTCACGCTGATGACACACAGATTTCATCCGTGTGCATGTGTGCAGCACCCAGTTTGTCTGTGCTGTGCACAAAAACCTGACATGTCTGCTGGCCTTTCACACAGACCAGACATTTGTGCACCACCATTGAATACAAGAACAGACCGCATATGGACATAAAAAAAGGAATTGGTTTGTGTTAAATTATGGTGGTTTGACATTGTTAGAAATTGCTTGGCTTGCTACAGTTGACAGATTTTTTTTTTAATACAGAAAATTAGTTTCAATTAATCAAGCAAACTTGGTTTCCAGAGACCTAGCAATTATTAAATGCGTAAGGCATGTGGTAAGGGATGGGGAAGTAGAAGTGCTGATGATGGTGCCCGCAGATGGCGAGGACATGCGGTAGGTGCAACTGCACCTGTTGCTGCAGCACAAGCAACATGCCCATCCACGACACATAGATTCCTGTCCCACTTTGCAGGGAGGTACGGGACACCACTCCGATGGTCGGTTGGATAGCAGATAATGCTTCCAGCATGTTTGGTAGCACCACGCAGTCTATCACACAGTTCAGTCTCACCACGCAAAAGTCTGGATCACTTAATCCTCAACATGATCCTCCTACCTCCCACCATTTCGAGTCCCAGTATACAAGTGATCCCACACTAAGACACGCCAAGGAGCTCTTTACATAATCATTTCTTGATTGTGGCCTCTTCCCCTGCATGTTCCAAGAGGGACAGGAGGACATGCTCAACCTTATTACAGCCACTGTCACAAGGAGATGATGATGGGGAACAGCAAATTTTGCCTAAGGAGGTAGATGATGATGAGACACAGTTGACAATAAGTCAGATTGTTAAGTCACCAAGTCATGAGAACCAAGGTGCAGTGGTGGAAGACGAGGTAGTAGAAGTCACTGACCCAACCTGGGAAGCTAACATGCAGAGTGAGAGCAGCAGCGCTAAGGGGAGGGATCAGCAGCACCAAAACAGACAGGAAGAGGCAGTGTGGTGACCAGAGGGAGAAGGCGGGCAACTGTTTCGCAGAGTACCGACACTTGTGAATTTCTCCGATAAAGAGTTAGGTGTTCCCCAGTCTAGGACTTTTTTAAAGAGGGTTCTAAGACAAACAGAATGGTCATTTTCAACTTGCACCATGCCAAGTTCACCAGGGGCCTGACCACTAAAAGCCTAACCACCACCAGTATGATCAGGCATGTCATCTTAGCACCCGACTCGGTGTGCCGAATGCCTGGGTCCACAACTTGTGCCAGCAGGTGAAACCACTGCCCCTTCACCTGCACTAAGTGCTCTTGTCAATCCCCTGTCCTTGACACTGGCATAGATGCCTCCCGCCCTGCACCTTTCCTTGCACATTCTGAGGTATCATCATTCGGCACTTCCACATCCTTGTCCCAGCACAGAGTTCACAGTTTTGATCAAAATTGTATAAGCCCACCCACTAACAAACAGATGACCTTTTATCCCATCACTCCCGAGCCTGTTTTCAACTTCCTGACCAGGCCAAATTTTACAATTGTGAGCAGTGTAACTTTATGTGGTAATAATTCTGGAACGCTTCAATGTATTGTAGTTATTCTGAGACTATTTGTCACAACTCTGTTGTCGCATGTCTTGGGACCAGGGGCTCCTTCCCTGTCCCTAACACTAGGGGCGCAATAGCTAGCCTTGTTCCCCAGATTACTTCTGATGGTGAAGACGTCGCGGCCACATACCTTGCCTTAGCTCCTGAATCCTCCCTCAGTCTGTACCCTTCGCCCACCCAGCGAAGAGAGTAGTAGTGTACCGTAATACACCAACCAGACTAACAAGGTAATACAAAGAGGAATAAAGGAACATACCAACATACAAATATACACATATAAACAACAGAGGTAAACACCAGGGAATGAAGGATGGGATTAAACCAAAGTAGGAGAAGAAAGAGAACTATCACACATTCAAAACCTAGCAACAGCCACAGAGAAATCCATCAAACACATTCTCCAATAACCATCAGCAACAACCTCCAGCTATGCAGCATAAGCTATCTCTGACAGTCAGGAACCAGTTTATATAGGAGATGGGAGTGGCTAACTGTGCATAGCTGATTAACCCCTGAACTGCCAAAAGAAACTTGCACCTTTTAATATGAAGGGGAAGTACTTCTAATCAGTGCAGGAGTAGAAGAAATCAGACGCTGCGGGATTCTGGCTCCTCTGTCGCTGTAAACCCGTGACACTATTTTTTCACGATGCATTGTACTTCATGTTAGTGATAAATTTAGGACAATATTTTTTGCATTTATTTGTGAAAATATCAGAATTTTGGCAAATATGTAAACATTTTGCAATTTTTGAATACTGAATTTGTATGCCCTAAAACTAGATAGCTATACCACACAATGTAGTTAATAAATACAATTTACCACAGGTCTACTTTACATTTTTTAAACATAATTTGTTTTTGTTACAAAGTTGAAGGATTAAAAGTTGATCAGGAATTTCTCAATTTTGTAATAACATTTACAACACCTATTTTTTTAGTGATCATATCACATTTGAAGTTACTTTGAGGGGCCTATATGGCATAAAAAACCAAAGTGACACCATTTTAAAAACTACATCCTTCAAAGTGCTCAAAACCATATTCAATAAGTTTATTAATTCTTTAGGTGCTTCAAAGAAATTAAAGCAATGTACAAGGAAAAAATGAAAAGTTTACTTTTGTGTTGATTTAGCCCCAAATTTAGCATTTTCACAAGGGTAACAGGAGAAAATGGACCATACAATTTGTTGGAAAATTTCTTCTGAGTACGCCGATACCCCAAATGTAAAGAAAAACTACTCTTTGGAGCTACAGCAGGGCTTGGAAGGGAAGGAGCACCATGACTTTTGGAAAGTAAAATTGGCTGGAATAGATAGCAGATGCCATGTCGTGATTGCAGAGCCCCTGATGTGCCCTGATGTGCCTAAACAGTGGAAACCCCTCACAAGTGACCCCATTCTCAAAACTATACCCCTCAAGGAACTTATCTAAAGGTGTGACGAACGCTTTGAACCCACAGGTGTTTCACAGAATTTTACAACTTTGAGCCATGAAAATGAAAAAAAAAAAAATCTCCAAAAATGTTGGTTTTGCCCCAAATGTTTCATTTTCATAATGGTAACAGTACAAAATGGACCATACAATTTGTTGTGCAATTTCTCCAGAGTACAGCTATACCCCATATTTGGTGGAAAACTTCTGTTCGGGCACACAGCAGGGATCCGAAGGCAAGGAGAGCCATTTCACTTTTAGAGTGCAGAATTGGCTGAAATCTATAGAAGACGCCATATGGCGTTTGCAGAGCCCCTGATATGCCTAAACAATGGAAACCCCCCAGAAGTGACCCATTTTTGAAGCTACACTAGCCAAGAATCAGATCTATAT
Source organism: Ranitomeya variabilis (assembly GCF_051348905.1). Lineage (NCBI taxonomy): Eukaryota > Metazoa > Chordata > Amphibia > Anura > Dendrobatidae > Ranitomeya > Ranitomeya variabilis. Next base: position 948,028,038 of record NC_135233.1, read on the forward strand.
GTGTGAGCACCTTGATCCCACAGGTGCGTCACAAAATTTTATAATGTTGAGATCTGAAAATGCAAAAATTTGGGTTTTGCCCTAAATTTTTTATTTCCACAAGGTTAAAAGGAGAGAATGGACCATACAAATTGTTGTGCAATTTCTCCTGAATACACCTCTTTTGTGGTATTAAACTATGGTTTGGGCACATGAGAAGGCTTGGAAAGGAAGTGAGGGCGCACCAACTGAATTCTGAAGCTCAATTTTGACTGGAGTCGATAGAGGATGCCATGTCGCATTTGCAGAGCCTCTGATGTGCCTAAACCATGGAAACCTCACAAATTACCCCATTTTGGAAACTACAGCCCTCAAGGAGCTTATCTGGAGGTGTGGTGAGCACCTTGAACTAACAGGTGCTTCACAGAATTTTATATCGCTGAGGTGTGAAAAATGAAAAAATACCTTTTTCCACAAAAATGTTGGTTTTGTGACAAACTTTTCATTTTCAAAAGATTAACAGGATCAAATGGATCATAAAATTTGTTGTGCAATTTCTCCTGAGTACACTGATACCTGGTATGTAATGGAAAACTACAAGGTAGGGCTCAGAAGGGAAGGAGCTCCAACTGAATTCTGGAACTCAATTTTTATTACGGAATAGATTGCAGATGCCATGTCACATTTGAAGAGCCCCTGCCATGCCAAAACAGCAGAATCCCCCACAGCTGACCCCATTTTGGAAACAACACCTTTTAAGGAATTCATCTAGGGATGTAATGAGCATTTTTAATCTTTAAGCATTTTTTTACATTTTTCACTCTTTGTTTCATTTCAGCCATTTGGTAAATTCAAAAAAGTTAATTTTTTTCTAATTTTTGTACACTTTACACCCCATCTTGGCTGAAAAAAACAGAAACATAGAAATATTGATTAAAAAAGAAGAACTGAAATATCACATGTTCATAAGTATTCAGACCCTTTGCTCAGACACTCATATTTAAGTCACATACTGTCCATTGCCTTGTGATCCTCCTTGAGATGGTTCTACTACTTCATTGGAGTCCAGCAGTATTTAATTAAACTGATAGGACTTGATTTGGAAAGGCACACACCTGTCTATATAAGATCAATACAAAAAGAGCAAAGAGAGCAGCACAACCTAAATATTCAGAGATTAGCAATAGCATGAAATGCACGAGGCGAATGGCCGTCCGAGAATTAATGGAGGTGCTCTCGTGATATAAAGCATAAATCATGTAGAGGCAGTAGAATGAAGACCCGTGGAAGCGCTCTCTTGCAGCGCGAAACGGCCGTCATCTCGTCTGTTGCACTCCTGTATCTATTCACTCCCCCGAGCCGTGAAGATGTTTTTTGGTGTGTTTCAATAAAGGACACTTGAACTGCAGGATTGGTGAGTGCTGCCGCGTTCATTCTACTGTCTATATAAGACCTCACAGCTCACACTGCATGTCAGACCAAATGAGAATCATGAGGTCAAAGGAACTGGCCAAGGAGCTCAGAGACAGAATTGTGGCAAGGTACTCAAGGTTCCTAAGAGCACAGTGGCCTCCATAATCCTTAAATGGAAGAAATTTGGGACCACAAGAAGTCTTCCGAGACCTGGCCGTCCAACCAAACTGAGCAATCGTGGGAGAAGAGCCTTGGTGAGAGAGGTAAAGAAGATCACTGTGGCTGAGCTCCAGAGATTTAGTACAGAGATGGGAGATGCAGCCCTCCACCAGTAGGGCCTTTATGGCAGAGTGGCTAGACGGAAGCCTTTCCTCAGTGCAAGACATATGAAAGCCCGCATAGAGTTTGCTAAAAAACACATGAAGGACTCCCGGACTATGAGAAATAAGATTTTCTGCTCTGATGAGATGAAGATATACCTTTTTGGTGATAATTCTAACCAGTATGTGTGGAGAAAACCAGGCACCGCTCATCACCTGCCCAATACAATCCCAACAGTGAAACATGGTGGTGGCAGCATCATGCTATGGGGGTGTTTTTCAGCTGCAGGGACAGGACAACTGGTTGCCATTGAAGGAAACATGAATGCGGCCAAGTACAGAGATACCCTGGATGAAAACCTCTTCCAGAGTGCTCTAGATCTCAGACTTGGCCAAAGGTTTACCTTCCAACAAGACAATGACCCTAAGCACATAGCTAAAATAACAAAGGAGTGGCTTCAGAACAACTTTGTGACCATTTTTGAGTGGCCCAGCCAGAGGGCTGACCTAAACACAATTGAGCATCTCTGGAGAGACCTGAAAATGCCTGTCCACCAACATTCACCATCCAACCTGATGGAACTGGAGAGGATCTGCAAGGAAGAATGGCAGAGGATCCCAAAATCCAGGTGTGAAAAACTTGTTGCATCATTCCCAAGAAGATTCATGGCTGTACTAGCTCAAAAGGGTGCTTCTACTCAATACTGAGCAAAGGGTCTGAATACTTATGACCACGTGATATTTCAGTTTTTCTTTTTTAATAAATTTGCAAAGATTTCTCCTTTTTTTCAGTCGAGACGGGGTGCAGAGTGTACATTAATGAGAAAAAAATGAAGTTCTTTGAATTTACCAAATGGCTGCAATGAAACAAAGAGTCAAAAATTTTAAGGGGTCTGCATACTTTCCGTACCCACTGTACACAGTTGGTGAAATAAGGTTCCTTGGGCTCCTTGTATGAACTCTAAGCTTTAGTTCCTTGCAGAAATTTTCTATTAGATTCAGATCAGGTGATTGGCTGGACCAATCTAGCAACTTTATTTTCTTTCTCTGAAACAAATTGAGAGTTTCCTTGGCTGTGTGTTTGGGATCTTTGTCCTGCTGAAATGTTCACCCTTTTTCATCTTCACTATACGTGTAGATGCCAGCAGGTTTTTTTTATCAATAATGTCTCTGTACATTTGTCGATTCATCCTTCTTTCAATCACATGAAGTTTGCCAGTACCGTATGCTGAAAATCAGCGCACACCATGATGTTTCCACCTCCAAACTTCACTGTTGGTATGATGTTTTTGGGCGATATGCAGTGTCTTTTGGCCTCCAAATATGGTGTGTATTATGGCATTCAAACAGTAAAATTTTGGTCTCATCTGACCAGACTATATTCTCCCAGTATTTCACAGGCTTGTCTAACTGTGTTTGAGCAAACTGTAAACATCCATACAGGCCATGGAGATTGAGTGCATTACTTGTAGTTTTCTTTGAAACAATTGTACCTGCTGATTTCAGGACTTTCTGTAGTGCTCCACAGGTGGTCCTTGGATAACTCTTCTGATAATTCTTTTTACTTCTCTGTTTGAAATCTTGTGGGAAGCACCTGGTCATGGCCGGTTTATGGTGAAATTATATTCTTTCCACTTCTGGATTATGGTCCCAACAGTGCTCATTGAAACCGCCAGTAGTTTAAAAGTTCTTCTGTAACCAATGCCATCATTATGTTTTGCAACAATAAGTTGTGAAAGTAGTCAGACAGCGCGCTTGTTTTACCCATCATGAGATGTTTCTTGTATGGCACTTTGGTAATGAGGCACCATTTTATAGACCATCAGTTGAACCAGTTGATATTTTTCATTATGTGACAGGTTTGATTTCTAGTGATTTTCCATGGCTTCTTTTTGCCCCTCCTTCCTTATGTGTTCAATACCTTTTTCCCGTATCATCTCTCATTATTACACAAACTTAATTTATCGACATTTATGGTTTGATATCTTTGCCTGTGTGGATTGACTGGGCTGTCTGGTGAGAATTTCATGTCAATATATTTATGTAAAAAACTGGTGATGTGTTCAATACTTATTTCACAAGCTGTGTATAAATATATATATATAAATAAATATATATATATATATATATATATATATATATATATATATATATATACATACAGTACGGACCAGACCAAAAGTTTGGACACTCCTTCTCGTTTAAAGATTTTTCTGTATTTTCATGACTATGAAAATTGTACATTCACACTGAAGGCATCAAAACTATGAATTAACACATGTGGAATTATATACTTAACAAAAAAGTGTGACACAACTCAAATTATGTCTTATATTCTAGGTTCTTCAAAATAGCCACCTTTTGCTTTGATGACTGCATTGCACACTCTTGGCATTCTATTGATGAGCTTCAAGAGGTAGTCACCGGGAATGGTTTTCACTTCACAGGTGTGCCCTGTCAGGTTTAATAAGTGGGATTTCTTGCCCTATAAATGGGGTTGGGACCATCAGTTGTGTTGTGCAGAAATCTGGTGGATACACAGCTGATAGTCCTACTGAATAGACTGTTAGAATTTGTATTATGGCAAGAAAAAAGCAGCTAAGTAAAGAAAAACGAGTGGCCATCATTACTTTAAGAAATGAAGGTCAGTCTGAAAAATTGGGAAAACTTTGAAAGTGTCCCCTAGTGCAGTGGCAAAAACCATCAAGCGCTACAAAGAAACTGGCTCACATGAGGACCGCCCCAGGAAAGGAAGACCAAGAGTCACCTCTGCTTCTGAGGATGTTTATCCGAGTCACTAACCTCAGAAATCGCAGGTTCACAGCTGCTCAGATTAGAGACCAGGTCAATGTCACACAGAGTTCTAGCACCAGACACATCTCTACAACTGATAAGAGGGGACTTTGTGCAGCAGGCCTTCATGGTAAAATAGCTGCTAGGAAACCACTGCTAAGGACAGGCAACAAGCAGAAGAGACTTGTTTGGGCTAAAGAACACAAGGAATGGACATTAGACCAGTGGAAATCTGTGCTTTGGTCTGATGAGTCCAAATTTGAGATCTTTGGTTCCAACCACCGTGTCTTTGTGCGATGCAGAAAAGGTGAACGGATGGACTCTACAAGCCTGGTTCCCACCGTGAAGCATGGAGGAGGAGGTGTGATGATGTGGGGGTGCTTTGCTGGTGACACTGTTGGGGATTTATTAAAAAATGGAAAGCATAATGCTATGCATGCTATTCCATCCGGTTTGCGTTTAGTTGGACCATCATTTATTTTTCAACAGGACAATGACCCCAAACACACCTCCAGGCTGTGTAAGGGCTATTTGACCAAGAAGGAGAGTGATGGGGTGCTACGCCAGATGACCTGGCCTTCACAGTCACCAGACCTGAACCCAATCGAGATGGTTTGGGGTGAGCTGGACTGCAGAGTGAAGGCTAAAGGGCCAACAAGTGCTAAACATCTCTGGGAACTTCTTCAAGATTGTTGGAAGACCATTCCCGGTGACTACCTCTTGAAGCTCATCAAGAGAATGCCAAGAGTGTGCAAAGCAGTCATCAAAGCAAAAGGTGGCTACTTTGAAGAACCTAGAATATAAGACATAATTTCAGTTGTTTCACACTTTTTTGTTAAGTATATAATTCCACATGTGTTAATTCATAGTTTTGATGCCTTCAGTGTGAATGTACAATTTTCATAGTCATGAAAATACAGAAAAGTCTTTAAATGAGAAGGTGTGTCCAAACTTTTGGTCTGTACTGTATATATATATATATATATATATATATATATATATATATATATATATATATATATATATATATATATATATATATATATATATATATATATATGTATATATAATATAATATATTGCTCCAAAAAATAAAGGGAACACTTAAACAACAGAATATAACTCCAAGTAAATTAAACTTCTGTGAAATCAAACTGTCCACTTAGGAAGCAATACTAACAATCAATTTTACATGCTGTTGTGCAAATGGAATAGACAACGGATGGAAATTATTGGCAATTATTAAGACACACTCAATAAAGGAGTGATTCTGCAGGTGGGGACCACAGACCACATCTCAGTACCAATGCTTTCTGGCTGATGCTTTGGTGACGTTTGAATGTTGGTTGTGCTTTCACACTCGTGGTAGCATGAGACGGACTCTACAACCCAGTGGCTCAGGTAGTCCAGCTCATCCAGGATGGCACATCAATGCGAGCTGTGGCAAGAAGGTTTGCTGTGTCTGTGAGCGTACTGTCCACAGGCTACACCAGGAAATGTGGAGGGAGCCGTAGGAGGGCAACAACCCAGCAGCAGGACGGCTACCTCAGCCTTTGTGCAAGGAGGAAAAGGAAGAGCACTGCCAGAGCCCTGCATAATGACCTCCAGCAGGCCACAAATATGCATGTGTCTGTGCAAACGGTTAGAAACCGTCTCCATGAGGATGGTCTGAGTGCCCGACGTCCACAGATGGGGTTGTTCTCACAGCCCAACACCGTGCTGGACGCTTGGCATTTGCCACAGAACACCAGGATTGGCAAATTCACCACTGACGCCCTGTGCTCTTCACAGATGAAAGCAGGTTCACACTGAGCACATGTGACAGACGTGACAGAGTCTGGAGACATATAGAGCGATCTGCTGCCTGCAACATCTTTCTGCATGACCGGTTTGGCAGTGGGTCAACAATGGTGTGGGGTGGCATTTCTTTGGAGAGCCGCACAGCCTGCCATGTGCTCGCCAGAGGTAGCCTGACTGCCATTAGGTATCGAGATGAGATCCTCAGACCCCTTGTGAGACCATATGCTGGTGCGGTTGGCCCTGGGTTCCTCCTAATGCATGACAATGCCAGACCTCATGTGGCTGGAGTGTCAGCAGTTCCTGCAAGATGAAGGCATTGAAGCTATAGACTGGCCCGCCCTTTCCCCAGACCTGAATCCGATTTAACACATCTGGGAGATAATGTCTCGCACCATCCACCAACGTCACGTTGCACCACAGACTGTCCAGGAGTTGGCGGATGCTTTAGTCCAGGTCTGGGAGGAGATCCCTCAGGAGACCATCCGCTGCCTCATCAGGAGCATACCCAGGCATTGTAGTGAGGTCATACAGGCACGTGGAGGCCACACACACTACTGAGCATCATTTCCTTGTCTTGAAGCATTTCCACTGACGTTGGATAAGCCTGTAACTTCATTTTCCACTGATTTTGAGCATCATTCCAACTCCAAACCTCCGTGGGATATTAGTTGTGATTTATGTTGATCATTTTTAGTTTCAATATATTTTATTTGAAATTTTCAACATAACATAACATGAACAATTCTCCATACAGAAGAACAAGGCGAATCATTGTTATGTATAACAATTATTAAATGGAGAACATAACTAGACACGGGTATAGACAAACATAGAAATACGAATATATCACATACAAAGGGTAGAAAAATCAGGGTAGGGGACAGCACTATTGTCTACATAATAATAAGTAGCTACTATTCAGAAGGCGATAATATACATTAAATTATCACTCGCGCTAATCCGGGATTCAAATTGACATGTTTACACAAGGTCATAGAGGGTGTGGGTCTAAAAACCCTCAAATAACCAGGATAATGTTTATAAATCCTAGGAAGACTCACTCTACTACGGGTGCGACAATACATTAACATCGGACTACCTATGAATAACCTGTTAAGGGAAAAGTGTAAGGGCCCGAGACAGAGGAGCACCGGGGCCAAGGTCATTCCAGGGACTCCAAGTCCGAAAAAAGGTGTTCAATTCATTATTTCTAGTTGCTTGAATCTGTTCATATAATAGAATCACATTTACCCTATCTTTTACTAACGAGATGGAAAGCATCGGGGCTCTCCATTTAGCTGCTATGTGGATTTTGGTTGCCATGCAAATGGCAGTTACCAGATTGTGTAGACTCTTTGAAAACCCACGGTGCCTCACTCCCAGCAGGAAAACTGTGGGATCCATGGGTACCTCCCTTCCAAAGATCCGGTCCACAATTGACTTAACCTCACACCACAGGGCCTTGACGACTGGACATGTCCACCATATGTGTAGCATATCACCTGGGACATTACAGCCCCTAAAGCAGTTTTCAGATATGTGGGGGTATATAGCATGGAGTCTTGTTGGGACATGGTATGTTCTATGTAGTACTTTAAGTGACATTTCAGCAAAAGAAGCCTGATGACTGCCTTTTGATAAGGTGTCACAGCATGTATGCCATGTCTCTATAGGGATAGTGAGTCCTAAATCTTCTTCCCACCGTATGTGGTATGTTAATAGCGGAGTATATCAGGGAAATAGTGCCTTTTCCCATGGGGTCATTTATACATTTCTGCTCAAAACTGGTTGCACAAAATGGGATCCCATGGGACATAATTTGCCTAGCAAAATGGAAGACTTGGTTTATGCGTAAGGCTTCTCTAAACGGTGGTTCATGTCGCTGAATGAATTCTTGCCTGGTGAATAGAATATTGAATGGGGAACAAAGATGCCTCAACATAGTAATACCTTTTAAGATCCACCAGGCAAAGAGAGAGGGTTCCAAGCCCGGTAAGAACATAGGGTTATGGAATAATGAGGTGAGCGGGGAAAATTTGGACTGCAGCCCATATCTGAATCTCTCCTTCCTCCACAAAATCAAAGAGAGAGCCGAAAAAGGCGCAGTAACAGAGATATTTTGCGGGAGCTTCTCAGTAGTCCACAGAAGACCTGGTAATGAATATGGCCATAGAAAAAAAGATTCCAACTGTACCTATCTAGGGCTACCACTATTAGAGTTGAGTTTGGCCATTTGGGCGGATTTGTAGTAAAGTGCGAGATTGGGCAGTGATAGTCCTCCTATTTTTCTATGTAGAAACATTATATTTTGCTTAATGCGGGGTCTCTTTCCATTCCATATAAATTTTGATATAATCGTTTGGATATCCCGGAAAGTCTTGCATAGTATCTTTATGGGGAGCGAGCGAAATAAATATAAGAATCGCGGGAGGGATATCATCTTTATAGTGTGCAACCGGCCCAACAAAGATAGTGACATAGATGACCATTTAGCTATATCGACCTGGAAGCTTCTAACTAGAGGGGAGTAGTTCCATTTAAAAAGAGATGATTTGTGGGTTGTAAGATTGACTCCAAGGTAGGTCAAGAAGTGTTCCTTCTTAGTAAATCCAAACTGTGATACTAAGTTATCCTGATCTCTCTTAGGAGTGTTAATAAATAGTGCTTCAGATTTATCAACATTAATTTTAAGGCCCGATATTGTTTCGAAGGAGCTAAGAAGAGAGAATAGGTTGGGGAGGGTAGAGTAGGGATTGGTAAGAGTCAGAAGGAGGTCATCCGCGAAGAGACTGACTTTGTATTGTTCGCCAATACCAGCGGGTCCTAATATGTTGGGATTATTTCTAATGGCTTCAGCCAAAGGCTCCATGGCCAAGGCAAACAATGCTGGCGATAATGGACACCCTTGACGTGTTCCTCTTTGTATGGCTATAGGGGTTGGGTTGGCAGATGGGAATTTGAGGTATGCAATCGGTGTATCATATATAAGCTGGAGACTAGAGATTAATTTTTTGGGAAAGCCAAATTTAGTCAAGACTGTGAAAAGATAGGGCCATGATACTTGTTGTGAATTAGACTTTTTTGGCTCCCTCTTGTGGTCACTAGTGATATGACTCTGGGATTGTCTTTCCTCAGTTTGGCACCCACCTGGGTCGTTAGTCCAGGGGTGTTGCTATATAAACTTCCTGGATTCTCAGTCCAGTGCCTGGCATCGTTGTAATCAGATCCTTTCTGTTTGCTCCTGTCTGCTGGTCCTGGTTCTTGCAAAATTAAGCTAAGTCCTGCTTTCTTGTTTTTTGGTTATTTGTATTGCTCTTATTTTCTGTCCAGCTTGTACTAAATGTTATTCCTGATTTTGCTGGAAGCTCTAGGGGGCTGGTATTCTCCCCCCGGGCCGTTAGACGGTTCGGGGGTTCTTGAATATCCAGCGTGGAAATTTTGATAGGGTTTTTGCTGACCGTATAAGTCATCTTACTATATTCTGCTATTAGTCAGTGGGCCTCTCTTTGCTAAATATCTAGTTCATTCTTACGTTTGTCTTTTCTCCTTACCTCACCGTTATTATTTGTGGGGGGCTTGTATCCAACTTTTGGGGTCTTTTCTCTGGAGGCAAGAAAGGTCTATCTTTTCCCTTCTAGGGTTAGTTAGTTCTCCGGCTGGCGCGAGACGTCTAGAACCAATGTAGGCACGTTCCCCGGCTGCTGCTATTTGTGGTGCTAGGATTAGATATACGGTTAGCCCAGTTACCACTGCCCTATGAGCTGGTTTTTTATGTTTGCAGACTTGGTATGTACTTTTGAGACCCTCTGCCATTGGGGTCATAACAGATACTGTATCGAAAGCTTTTTCAATGTCAAGAGCTAACACCATAAGTGGCTTTTGGGAACAGTTTGCTGAGTGAATAATAATAAGGTTTCTTCGTATGTTATCTGGTCCTTGCCTCATAGGAATAAAACCTACCTGGTCTTGATGTATTAGTGAGGGGAGTATCTTGTTAAGTCTATCGGTGATAATTGATGTGAATATTTTAAGGTCGACGTTTAATAACTAAATAGGTCTGTAATTTTTAACTAATAAGTGATCTCTTTTTGGTTTGGGAATGACCGTCACGTGAGCCACATAGAACTCAGGGGGCATTTGGGAGCCATTTAGGAGGGCATTACAGAAACTTTTAATGTGGGGTGTGAGGAGGTTACCAAATTTTTTATAATATAAAGCCGTGAGGCCGTCAGGGCCCGGGGCTTTTCCAGCTTTTAGTTTTTTGATTATCAAATTAATTTCTTCAGTTAGTATTTCTGATTGGAGTTGCTGTGCTATTGGTTCTGTAATTTTGGGGAGGGGCATATCCTGTATAAAGGATTGTAACTGAGGTGTAGGGGGTGTTTGAGGAGAGGAATATAGTTTCTGATAATATTCATGAAAAATTTTGTAAATAGTCTCTGGATGAGACGATGCATGTCCAGCATTATTTCTCTCGAACGCAATTGACGGGCAAGCATTCTGGAGGGTTTATTTGCCTGCCTATAAAAGGTGGCTCGGGTCCAGGTCAGGGCTTTTTCCGTTCTATTAGTGAGAACTGCGTCCAATTGTATTTTAGTGTCCTGAATTTGTTTAATTAAATAACGGGACGTAGCTAATTGGTTCGCCTGTTCTAATTTGAATAGTTTGGTTTCCAGTTTATTTCCAGGAAAGAAGCAGGGCGCGTCCGAGGGTGAGTATATACCTAATAGGAATATACTCACCCTCGGCTTCTTTCCGGCAGCCTTCCTTCCTAAGAATGAGCGCGTTCAGGGCCTTAGATGACGTCACGGCTTGTGATTGGTCGCGGCCGCCCATGTGACCGCCACGCGACCAATCACAAGCCGTGACGTAATTCTCAGGTCCTAAATTTCTAGAATTAGGAATTTAGGACCTGAGAATTACGTCACGGCTTGTGATTGGTCGCGTGGCGGTCACATGAGCGGCACGCGACCAATCAGAAGCCGTGACGTCATGGAAGGTGCTGAACGCGCTCATTTTAAGCAAAGAAGGCTGCCGGTTACCAGCGGTGATGTCCAGGGGCCTCCGGAGAGGTGAGTATATCAGTATTTTTTATTTTAATTCTTTATTTTACACATTAATATGGATCCCAGGGCCTGAAGGAGAGTTTCCTCTCCTTCAGACCCTGAGAACCATACACTGGGAACTTCCGATTCCGATTCCCGATACCACAAAAGTATCGGATCTCGGTATCGGAATTCCGATACAGCAAATATCGGCCGATACCCGATACTTGCGGTATCGGAATGCTCAACACTAATCAGCAGCTGTTTTCACTGATTGTCTTTCTGGCTCTGCTATATTAGTCTGGCCTTTTCCCTAATTCAATGCCAGTTGTCAATTGTTGAGCTTGGAGTCATGGCTCTCTGAGGATTTCCCTGTCACTCTGACCATTTCAGCAAAGCTAAGTCCTTGCATGTCTTTTTGCAGTTCACTTGTTGTGGACTTTGTTGTTTAGTACTTTCTATGTTTTGCTCATTTGTCCAGCTTATCAGTATGTATCTAGTCAGCTAAGCTGGAAGCTCTGGGCAGCAGAGTTTGCCCTCCACACCTTTAGTCAGGTGTGGAGATTTTTGCATTTCTCTGCGGTGGACTTTTTCTAGTTTTTATTACTGACCGCACAGTGTTCTGTCCTGTACTAATTCTTTCTAGCTAGTAGTGGCCTCCTTTGCTAAATCTTGTTTCATACTACGTATGTCATTTCCTTCTCCTCTCACCGTCATTATTTGTGGGGGGCTGTCCTATCCTTTGGGGATTTTCTCTGAGGCAAGATAGCTTTCCTGCTTCTACCTTTAGGGGTAGCTAGATCTCTGGCTGTGACGAGGTGTCCAGGGAGTGACAGGAACATCCCACGGCTACTGCTAGTGTCTGTGTTAAGATCAGGAACTGCGGTCGGTATAGTTACCACCTGCCCAGAGCTAGTCGCATGTCGCTCCTTAATCACCAGACTATAACAGTACAACTGGCCAAAAATGAGCTGAATGCATCTCAAAAGAAGGAAAAGAAAAAGTTCTGAGCCATTTTTTTTTTTTTAGTCTGTTTTGTCTTTTTCCTTCCTCTTAATCTCTGGGTGATTCAGGATTTGGATGTGGGCATGGATGTTCAGGGGTTGTTTTCTCGTGTGGATCAGCTTGCTGCAAGAGTACAGAGTATTCAAGATTATGTTGTTCAGACTCCGGCCTTAGAGCCTAGAATTCCTACTCCAGATTTGTTTTACGGGGATAGATCTAAGTTTTTGAACTTTAAAAATAACTGCAAATTGTTTTTTGCTCTGAAACCCCGTTCCTCTGGTGACCCCATTCAGCAAGTAAAAATAGTTATTTCTCTGCTGCGTGGTGACCCTCAGGACTGGGCATTCTCCCTTGAGTCAGGGGATCCGGCATTGCTTAATGTAGATGCATTTTTTCAATCGCTTGGATTATTGTATGACGAACCTAACTCTGTAGAGCATGCTGAGAAAACACTGTTGGCCCTGTGTCAGGGTCAGGAAGCGGCAGAATTATACTGCCAAAAATTTAGAAAATGGTCTGTGCTCACTAAATGGAATGAGGACGCTCTGGCAGCAATTTTCAGAAAGGGTCTTTCTGAAGCCCTTAAAGATGTTATGGTGGGGTTCCCCACGCCTGTTGGTTTGAGCGAATCTATGTATCTGGCCATTCAGATTGATCGGCGCCTGCGCGAACGCAAAGCGGTGCACCATATGGCAGCGTCCGCGGAGCAGAGTCCTGAGCCCATGCAATGTGATAGGATTTTGACTAGAGCGGAACAGAGGGGATACAGACGTCAGAATGGGCTGTTTTTACTGTGGGGATTCTGCTCATGCTATTTCTGATTGCCCTAAGCGTATTAAGAGGGTCGCTAGATCTGTTACCATTAGTACTGTGCAGCCTAAGTTTCTCCTGTCTGTGACCCTGATTTGCTCATTGTCATCTTTTTCTGTCATGGCATTTGTGGATTCGGGCGCTGCTCTGAACTTAATGGACTTAGAATTCGCTAGGCGCTGTGGTTTTTCTTTGCAGCCTTTGCAGAGTCCCATACCCTTAAGGGGTATTGATGCTACACCGTTGGCCAAGAATAAACCTCAGTATTGGACTCAGCTGACTATGTGCATGGCTCCAGCACATCAGGAAGATTGTCGTTTTCTGGTGTTGCATAATTTACATGATGTTGTTGTACTGGGTTTTCCATGGTTACAAGTACACAATCCAGTGCTGGATTGGAAATCAATGTCTGTGACTAGTTGGGGTTGTCAAGGGGTACATAGTGACGTTCCTTTAATGTCAATTTCCTCTTCCCCCTCTTCTGATGTTCCTGAATTTTTGTCAGATTTCCAGGATGTATTTTATGAGCCCAAGTCCAGTTCCCTTCCTCCACATAGGGACTGTGATTGTGCTATTGACTTGATTCCTGGCTGTAAGTTCCCCAAGGGCCGACTTTTCAACCTGTCTGTGCCTGAACATACCGCCATGCGGAGCTATGTAAAGGAGTCTTTAGAGAAGGGGCATATTCGGCCGTCTTCGTCACCATTGGGAGCGGGATTCTTTTTTGTTGCCAAGAAGGATGGCTCCTTGAGACCCTGTATTGATTATCGCCTTCTTAATAAGATCACGGTCAAATTCCAATACCCTTTACCTTTGCTCTCTGATTTGTTTGCTCGGATTAAGGGGGCTAGTTGGTTTACCAAGATTGACCTTCGAGGGGCATATAATCTTGTTCGTATTAAACAGGGTGACGAATGGAAAACTGCATTTAATATGCCCGAAGGCCATTTTGAATACCTGGTGATGCCTTTCGGGCTTTCTAATGCTCCTTCTGTATTTCAGTCCTTTATGCATGATATTTTCCGCAGTTATCTTGACAAATTCTTGATTGTGTATTTGGATGATATTTTGATTTTTTCCAATGATTGGGAGTCTCATGTGAAGCAGGTCAGGATGGTATTCCAGATCCTTCGTGATAATGCTCTATTTGTGAAGGGGTCTAAGTGCCTATTTGGAGTTCAGAAGGTCTCTTTTTTGGGGTTTATTTTTTCTCCTTCGTCTATAGAAATGGATCCTGTTAAGGTCCAAGCCATTCATGACTGGATTCAACCCACATCTGTGAAGAGCCTTCAGAAATTTTTGGGCTTTGCTAATTTTTATCGCCGTTTCATTGCCAACTTCTCTAGTGTGGTTAAACCCCTGACCGATTTGACGAAGAAAGGCGCTGATGTGACAAATTGGTCCTCTGAGGCTGTTGAGGCCTTTCAGGAGCTTAAACGCCGATTTACTTCTGCCCCTGTCTTGCGTCAGCCGGATGTTTCTCTTCCTTTTCAGGTTGAGGTTGACGCTTCTGAGATTGGGGCAGGGGCCATTTTGTCACAGAGGAATTCTGATGGTTCCTTGATGAAGCCATGTGCCTTCTTTTCCCGAAAGTTTTCGCCTGCGGAACGCAATTATGATGTCGGCAATCGGGAGTTGTTGGCTATGAAGTGGGCATTTGAGGAGTGGCGACATTGGCTTGAGGGAGCCAAGCACCGCATTGTGGTCTTGACCGATCATAAGAATCTGATTTACCTCGAGTCGGCCAAGCGGCTGAACCCTAGACAGGCTCGGTGGTCCCTGTTTTTCTCCCGTTTTGATTTTGTGGTCTCATATCTTCCAAGATCTAAGAATGTTAAAGCGGATGCCCTCTCTAGGAGTTTTTTGCCTGATTCTCCTGGAGTCCTTGAGCCGGTTGGCATTCATAGGGAAGGGGTGATTCTGTCTGCCATCTCCCCTGATTTGCGGCGGGCGCTTCAGGAATTTCAGGCTGATAAACCTGACCGCTGTCCTGTGGGGAAGCTGTTTGTTCCTGATAGATGGACAAGTAAGGTAATTTCTGAGGTCCATTGTTCTGTGTTGGCCGGTCATCCTGGGATTTTTGGTACCGCATTTCTCTGCGGTGGACTTTTTCTAGTTTTTATTACTGACCGCACAGTGTTCTGTCCTGTACTAATTCTTTCTAGCTAGTAGTGGCCTCCTTTGCTAAATCTTGTTTCATACTACGTATGTCATTTCCTTCTCCTCTCACCGTCATTATTTGTGGGGGGCTGTCCTATCCTTTGGGGATTTTCTCTGAGGCAAGATAGCTTTCCTGCTTCTACCTTTAGGGGTAGCTAGATCTCTGGCTGTGACGAGGTGTCCAGGGAGTGACAGGAACATCCCACGGCTACTGCTAGTGTCTGTGTTAAGGTTAGGAACTGCGGTCGGTATAGTTACCACCTGCTTTGAGCTAGTCGCATGTCGCTCCTTAATCACACTGGAGCATCATTTAGGGCCCATTATGTATGGAGCATTATATGGGGCTCATGATATACTGGAGCATCTTATGGGGTCCATTATATACTGCAGTGTAATATATGGGGCCAGAGGCGTAGCTGGGGTTTTGGTTCAGGGGGGCGAAGCTTCTGATTCTCAGCAGTTCTCCAAACTGGTTGTTAAGATTATCGATTTGGAGAATTGATAGAACACTGGTTCCCTACTTTCTGCACTCAGTTGCATGTAATAGAATATATGAAGGCTGATGCTGAATATGCAGAGGAAACATGCAGTGGTCAGTGCAACATAAATATAAAAGACTTTTTATAGACTGGAGGAGGGCTAGTAAGTGTGAGGGCATAGTATTGGTAGGACAAATGTATGACAGTACAGAGAAGGAGCAGCGCGTGGACAGTGTGAGGAATACTGTGTCCAGATCTGGGGATCACATTTTAAAAAAGACATGGAAAAACTGGAGCAAGTTCAGAGAAGAGCTACCAGTATGGTAAGCAGACTGAAAACTATGTCCTATAAGGAATGGAATGAAACCGAGAGGGAGAAGATAGAGTTTAGATATTCGGAAATACTTTTTGACAGTGAGGGTGATCAATGAGTGGATCAGGCTGCCACAAGAGGTGGGGAGTTCTCCTTCCATGGAAGTCTTCAAACAGAGGCTGGACAGACATCTGTCGGAGATGGTTTAGTGAATCCTACATTTAGCAGAGGGTTGGACACGATGACCCTGGAGGTCCCTTCCAACTCTAACATTCTATGACTCTATGAGGAGGCAGCATGGGGAGGTCACTGTAGATGAGAACAATGTGTTGGGGTAGCTGCTTGAGACAGTATGAGGGGAAATAGTGGAGCAGGGACAAAATGAAGCAAAGACAGCGTGGATACCATAGTGAATAAGAGGGACAGTGTGACAGTAGTAGCTCATAAATTGGGAGAGTATGATCTTTATAATGAAGAAAAATCACGGTACTCCTGAATTGGTGCTCAAGTAGGATCCAAAACCAAATTAAATATAACAAAAACTTGGCACCGAAAGGAATTTTGGAACTAATTTCTTGATTTTAATTGCAGTCCATAAATAAATACAGATGCTTCGGTCTTAAACGACCTTCATCAATGTACCGACTGCACAGGTAAAGGGAAAGAAAAAAGTGGACACAATGTCCCGTAGAGTAAGCATTCTACCTTCCTGGAAAAAGTCAGGATAGAAGTCAGCGTGGTGAACACGGTATCCACCGCTTGTTCTGTGCAAAAAAGTAAAGGTAAAAAAGTAAGAATCCATCTCCTTACATATTTGGCATCGCCTCATCATTAAAAGTTCAAAATATAAAATTAATAAATCCATACACTAAAGATAAAAAAAATTAGAATGCCAGATTTTGTGTTTTTTTGCTACCCAGAGTCCCTAAAAATGCAATTAAAAACACACAAATACCCAAAATTGGCAGCAATAAAAATGTCAGCTCATCAAGGCAAAAACAGAAGAAATGAGTCCTCCCACAAAAGAAAAATATTACGGAGCTCAAAAAAATGGCATCACAAACCAATTTTTTTAAAAAAAATATATGAAAGTTTGGATCTAAAAAGCATAGATGCTCATTACTAGAAACGACTAATTCCTAATAGAGTAACGAGTATAGAGGTCTGAGTGAAATGTTGAAATGGATGGGAAAAGTGCTGAATGGAAGAAGAACAGCATGGGGAAGACCCCCTGTAAGCATTTCTGACTCCTAGATCTCTGCTGAGAACAATGGTGTCACACTTTTACTCCACTTTAACCCCTTCACCCCCAAGGGTGGTTTGCACGTTAATGACCGGGCCAATTTTTACAATTCTGACCACTGTCCCTTTATGAGGCTATAACTCTGGAACGCTTTGACGGATCTTGGCGATTCTGACATTGTTTTCTCGTGACATATTGTACTTCATGTTAAAGGTAAAATTTATTCGATATAACTTGCGTTTATTTGTGAAAAAAATGGAAATTTGGCGAAAATTTTGAAAATTTTGCAATTTTCCAACTTTGAATTTTTGTGCCCTTAAATCACAGACATATGTCACGCAAAATACTTAATAAGTAACATTTCCCACATGTCTACTTTACATCAGTACAATTTTGGAACCAAAATTTTTTTTTGTGACGGAGTTATAAGGGTTAAAAGTTGACCAGCAATTTCTCATTTTTACAACACCATTTTTTTTTAGGGACCACATCTCATTTGAAGTCATTTTGAGGGGTCTATATGATAGAAAATACTCAAGTGTGACACCATTCTAAAAACTGCACCCCTCAAGGTGCTCAAAACCACATTCAAGAAGTTTATTAACCCTTCAGGTGTTTCACAGGAATTTTTGGAATGTTTAAATAAAAATGAACATTTAACTTTTTTTCACACAAAATTTATTTCAGCTCCAATTTGTTTTATTTTACCAAGGGTAACAGGAGAAAATGGACCCCCAAAGTTGTTGTACAATTTGTCCTGAGTACGATGATACCCCATATGTGGGTGTAAACCATTGTTTAGGCGCATGGCAGAGCTTGGAAGGGAAGGAGCGCCATTTGACTTTTCAATGCAAAATTGACTGGAATTGAGATGGGACGCCATGTTGCGTTTGGAGAGCCCCTGATGTGCCTAAACATTGAAACTCCCTACAAGTGACACCATTTTGGAAAGTAGACCCCCTAAGGAACTTATCTAGATGTGTGGTGAGCACTTTGACCCACCAAGTGCTTCACAGAAGTTTATAATGCAGAGCCGTAAAAATAAAAAATCATATTTTTTCACAAAAATGATCTTTTCGCCCCCAATTTTTTATTTTCCCAAGGGTAAGAGAAGAAATTGGACCCCAAAAAATGTTGTGCAATTTGTCCTGAGTACGCTGATACCCCATATGTGGGTGTAAACCATTGTTTGGGCGCATGGCAGAGCTTGGAAGGGAAGGAGCGCCATTTGACTTTTCAATGCAAAATTGACTGGAATTGAGATGGGACGCCATGTTGCGTTTGGAGAGCCCCTGATGTGCCTAAACATTGAAACTCCCTACAAGTGACACCATTTTGGAAAGTAGACCCCCTAAGGAACTTATCTAGATGTGTGGTGAGCACTTTGACCCACCAAGTGCTTCACAGAAGTTTATAATGCAGAGCCGTAAAAATAAAAAATCATATTTTTTCACAAAAATGATCTTTTCGCCCCCAATTTTTTATTTTCCCAAGGGTAAGAGAAGAAATTGGACCCCAAAAAATGTTGTGCAATTTGTCCTGAGTACGCTGATACCCCATATGTGGGTGTAAACCATTGTTTGGGCGCATGGCAGAGCTTGGAAGGGAAGGAGCGCCATTTGACTTTTCAATGCAAAATTGACTGGAATTGAGATGGGACGCCATGTTGCGTTTGGAGAGCCCCTGATGTGCCTAAACATTGAAACTCCCTACAAGTGACACCATTTTGGAAAGTAGACCCCCTAAGGAACTTATCTAGATGTGTGGTGAGCACTTTGACCCACCAAGTGCTTCACAGAAGTTTATAATGCAGAGCCGTAAAAATAAAAAATCATATTTTTTCACAAAAATGATCTTTTTGCCCCCAATTTTTTATTTTCCCAAGGGTAAGAGAAGAAATTGGACCCCAAAAAATGTTGTGCAATTTGTCCTGAGTACGCTGATACCCCATATGTGGGTGTAAACCATTGTTTGGGCGCATGGCAGAGCTTGGAAGGGAAGGAGCGCCATTTGACTTTTCAATGCAAAATTGACTGGAATTGAGATGGGACGCCATGTTGCGTTTGGAGAGCCCCTGATGTGCCTAAACATTGAAACTCCCTACAAGTGACACCATTTTGGAAAGTAGACCCCCTAAGGAACTTATCTAGATGTGTTTTGAGAGCTTTGAACCCCCAAGTGTTTCACTACAGATTATAACGCAGAGCCGTGAAAATATATATATTTTTTTTTCTCAAAAATGATTTTTTAGCCCCCAGCTTTGTATTTTTACAAGGGTAACAGAATAAATTGGACCCCAAAATTTGTTTTCCAATTTGTCCTGAGTATGCTGATACCCCATATGTGGGGGGGAACCACTGTTTGGGCGCATGACAGAGCTCGGAAGGGAAGGAGCGCCATTTGGAATGCAGACTTAAATGGATTGGTCAGCAGCCGTCACGTTGCATTTGCAGAGCCCCTGATGTACCCAAACAGCACAAACCCCCCACAAGTGACCCCATATTGGAAACTAGACCTCCCAAGGAACTTATCTAGATGTGTTTTGAGAACTTTGAACCCCCAAGTGTTTCACTAAAGTTTATAGCGCAAAGCCGTGAAAATAAAAATTCTTTTTTTTTTTTTCACAAAAATGATTTTTTAGCCCCCAGTTTTGTATTTTCACAAGGGTAACAGGATAAATTAGACCCCAAAAGTTGTTGTCCAATTTGTCCTGAGTACGCTGATACCCCATATGTCGGGGGGAACCACTGTTTGGGCGCATGACAGAGCTCGGAAGGGAAGGAGCGCCATTTGGAATGCAGCCTTAAATGGATTGGTCTGCAGGCGTCACGTTGCATTTGCAGAGCCCCTGATGTACCCAAACAGTACAAACCCCCCACAAGTGACCCCATATTGGAAACTAGACCTCCCAAGGAACTTATCTAGATGTGTTGTGAGAACTTTGAACCCCCAAGTGTTTCACTACAGTTTATAATGCAGAGTCGTGAAAATAAAACATCTTTTTTTTCCCACAAAAATGATTTTTAGCCCCCCAAATTTTTATTTTCCTAAGGATAACAAGAGAACTTGGACCCCAGAAGTTGTTGTTCAATTTGTCCCGAGTACGCTGATAACACATATGTTGGGGTAAACCCCTTTTTGGGCGCACGGGAGAGCTCGGAAGGGAAGGAGCACTGTTTTACTTTTTCAACGCAGAATTGGCTGGAATTGAGATTGGACGCCATGTCGCGCTTGGAGAGCCCCTGATGTGCCTGGACAGTGGAAACCCCCCAATTCTACCTGAAACCCTAACCCAAACACACCCCTAACCCTAATCCCAACGGTAACCCTAACCACACCCCTAGCCCTGACACACCCATAATTCTAATCCCAACCCTAATCCAAACGTAAATGTAATCCAAACCCTAACCCTAACTTTAGCCCCAACCCTAACTTTAGCCCCAACCCTAACTTTACCTCCAACCCTAGCCCTAACCCTAACCCTACCCCTAACCCTAACCCTAAACGTGACTGAAATACGTGGCACTGAAATACGTGGCACTGAAATACGTGGCACTTAAATAAGTGGCACTGAAATATGTGATATGTGGCACTTAAATACGTGGCACTGAAATACGTGGCACTGAAATACGTGGCACTGAAATACGTGGCACTGAAATACGTGGCACTGAAATACGTGATACGTGGCACTGAAACATGTGGCACTGAAATACGTGGCACTGAAATACGTGGCACTGAAATACGTGATACGTGGCACTGAAACACGTGGCACTGAAATACGTGGCACTGAAATACGTGGCACTGAAATACGTGGCACTGAAATACGTGGCACTGAAATACGTGGCACTTAAATAAGTGGCACTGAAATATGTGATATGTGGCACTTAAATACGTGGCACTGAAATACGTGGCACTGAAATACGTGGCACTGAAATACGTGGCACTGAAATACGTGGCACTGAAATATTTGATACGTGGCACTTAAATACGTGGCACTGAAACACGTGGCACTGAAATACGTGATACGTGGCACTGAAATACGTGGCACTGAAATACGTGGCACTGAAATACGTGGCACTGAAATACGTGGCACTGAAATACGTGCAACTGAAATACGTGCAACTGAAATACGTGGTACTAAAATATGTGGCACTGAAATACGTGATACGTGGCACTGAAATACGTGGCACTGAAACACGTGGCACTGAAATACGTGATACGTGGCACTGAAATACATGGCACTGAAATACGTGGCACTGAAATACGTGGCACTGAAATACGTGGCACTATGACTGTCAGAAAATGTTCATTAAACGGTTAGGGGTGAGGTTAGGGGTAGAGTTAGGGTTAGGGTTTGGATCCCTTTATCACCTTGATGGTGGTGGGTGGCTTTTCAGTGTGTTTTCTGTTTTTTTCGATAAAAATGCATGCGTTTTTAACGCAAACAAACGCATGTGCTTAAAAACGCAAGAAAATACTGCAGGTTGTATTTCTGAAAATGAACGCATGCAGAAAAAACCCGCATGCGTTTGAAAACGCGACCAAACGCGTACAAAAAAACCGCATGCGTTTTCAATGTTAAATATAGGGAAAAAACGCATGCGTTTTTTTGTGCAAAAAACGCTGCAGACAAAAACGCAAGTGTGAAACCAGCGACGCTTTTTATAGCAAAAAAGTTTTTGCGTCTCCACATTTTGAGACCTATAATTTTTCCACATTTGCTCCACAGAGTCATGTGAGGTCTTGTTTTTTGCGGGACGAGTTGACGTTTTTATTGGTAACATTTTCGGACACGTGACCGTTTTTGATCGCTTTTTATTCCGATTTTTGTGAGGCAGAATGACCAAAAACCTGCTATTCATGAATTTCTTTTGGGAGAGGCGTTTATACCGTTCCGGGTTTGGTAAAATTGATAAAGCAGTTTTATTCGTCGGGTCAGTATGATTACAGCGATATCTCATTTATATCATTTTTTTTATGTTTTGGCGCTTTTATACGATAAAAACTATTTTATAGAAAAAATAATTATTTTGGTATCGCTTTATTCTCAGGACTATAACTTTTTTATTTTTTTGCTGATGATGCTGTATGGCGGCTTGTTTTTTGCGGGACAAGATGACGTTTTCAGCGGTACCATGGATATTTATATCAGTCTTTTTGATCGCGTGTTATTCCACTTTTTGTTCGGCGGTATGGTAATAAAGCGTTGTTTTTTGCCTCGTTTTTTTTTTTTTTTTCTTACGGTGTTTACTGAAGGGGTTAACTAGTGTGGCAGTTTTATAGGTTGGGTCGTTACGGACGTGGCGATACTAAATATGTGTACTTTTATTGTTTTTTTTTTTTTTATTTAGATAAAGAAATGTATTTATGGGAATAATATTTATTTTTTTTTTTCATTATTTTGGAATATTTTTTTTTATTTTTTTTTACACATTTGGAAATTTTTTTTTTTACTTTTTTACTTTGCCCCAGGGGGGGACAATACAGATCGGTGATCTGTCAGTTTGCATAGCACTCTGACAGATCACCGATCTGAGAGAAGTGCAGGCTGCTTCACAGTGCCTGCTCTGAGCAGGCTTCTGTGAAGCCACCTCCCTCCCTGCAGGACCCGGATCCGCGGCCATCTTGGATCCGGGTCTGGAGCAGGCAGGGAGGGAGGTAAGACCCTCGCAGCAACGCGATCACATCGCGTTGCTGCGGGGGGCTCAGGGAAGCCCGCAGGGAGCCCCCTCCCTGCGCGATGCTTCCCTGCACATCGCGATCATGTTTGATCGCGGTGTGCCGGGGGTTAATGTGCCGGGGGCGGTCCGTGACCGCTCCTGGCACATAGTGCCGGATGTCAGCTGCGATATGCAGCCGACACCCGGCCGCGCTCCCCCCGTGAGCGCGGCCGATCGGCTATGACGTACTATCCCGTCGGCGGTCATACGGGCCCACCCCACCTCGACGGGATAGTACGTCAAATGTCGGGAAGGGGTTAAGGACTGACAACAAAACATTCAAAATCAACGAGAATTTGGAGTTTTTTCCTGTATAATGACTTGTATATAAACGCAAAATTGAATTTATTGTTAACAAATTTAAAATTTCAGTGTAATTAATTAAGGAAGCAAGAAGTGTCAAAAATTAGGGACTCCGATACACCCTGTATTAAACATAAAGGAGGGCCTCATACATATTGTGTTCAAATTGTCATGTAGTGGTACTTCTAAACTCAAAGTTATGCACTAAGTGCAAGTCCTGCCCAAAATTAAAAAGCAGGGTCATCCATACACCATTGAAGGCACCAGCTGTAGTGCCTAAATTAAATATTGTGAACAAAATAGAGTACTTCTACACTCTTAAAAGTTCTGCACAGTGCAAAGCCTGTCAAAAATTACAAGCAGGGTCATCCATACACCATTGAAGGCACCAACTGTAGTACCTCATTTAAATATTGTGAGGACAGTATAGTCCTCCACTCATAAAAGTTTAACACCTATACACCTTTGATGGCAACAACTGGGCAGCCTTATTAAAATATTAAGTAACAGACCAATTTTGTTTTTTATTTTAAACCAACAAAATTTCACACACAGTATATATCACTGTTTTGGGGCTGCCGCTGGGCAATATTGAGTTTCAGCTCCCTCCAAAGATTTTCCATTGGGTTCAGGTTTGGAGAATGGATAAACCAGTCCAGGACCTTGAAATGCTTCTTATGGAGGCACTCCTTAGTTCACCTGGCTGTTTCGAGTTATTGTCATGCTGGAAGACCAAGCTACGACCCTTCTTCAATGCTCTTAGTGAGGGAAAGAGGTTGATGGCCAAAATCTCACAATGCATGACCCCATCCACCCTCCCTTCAATAAAGTAGTCGTCCTGTCCCCTTTGCAGAAAAGCACCCCCAAAGTATGTTTCACCCACCATGCTTCATGGTTGGGTCGGTGTTCTTGCGGTTGTACTCATCCTTCTTCTTCCTCCAAACACAGCAAAGATTTGATACCAAAAGTTTCATTTTTTTCATCAGACCACATGACCTTCTGTCATGCCTCCTCTGGATCATCCAGATGGCTACTGGTGAACTTAAAATGGGCATGGACATGGGCTGGTGTGAGTAGGGGGACATTGTGTGCCCTGCAGGATTTCAATCCATGACAGTGTAGTGTGTTACTAAATGTAATGTTAGAAACTGTCGTCACAGCTCTCGAAGTCATTGACAAGGTCCTCCCATGTAGTTCTGGGCAGATTTGTGACCTTTCTCAAAATCATCTTTACTCCACGAGGCGAGATCATACATGGAGCCCCAGATCAAGGAAGATTGACAATCATTTTGTGTTTCTTTCATTTTCTAATAATTGTGTCAACAGTTTTGCCGTCTCACCAAGCTGCTTGCCTATTGTCCTTTAGCCCATCCCAGCATTGTGCAGGTCTACAATTTTGTCCATGGTGGCCTTTGACGGCTCTTTGGTCTTGGCCAAAGTGGAGAGGTTGAAGTGTGATTGTGTGGACAGGTGTCTTTTATACAGGTGACGAGTTCAAACAGGTGCAATTAATACAGGTAACTAGTGAAAAGTAGGAGGGCTTTTTAACCCCTTCGCGACCTTGCCCTTTTCCATTTTTGCGTTCTCATTTTTCGCTCCCCTTCTTCCCAGAGCCGTAACTTTTTTATTTTTGTCAATATGGCCATATGAAGGCTTGTTTTTTGCGGGACAAGTTGCACTTTTCAAAGACATCATTGGCTTTAGCATGTCGTGTACAAGAAAACGGGAAAAAAACTCCAAGTGAAATTGTAAAAAACAAAAGTGCAATCCCACACTTGTTTTTTGTTTGGCTTTTTTGCTTGGTTCACTAAATGCTAAAACTGACCTGCCATTTTGATTCTCCAGGTCATTACGAGTTCATAGACACCAAACATGTCTAGGTTATGTTTTATCTAAGTGGTAAAAAAAAATTTCAAACTTTGCTAAAAAAAAAATTGCGCAATTTTCCAATACCCGTAGCGTCTCCATTTTTCGGCATCAGGTGAGGGCCAAGCTGGCGTTTTTAATGATACCATTTTGGTGCAGATACGTTCTTTTGATCGCCCGTTATTACATTTTAATGCAATGTAGCGGCGACCAAAAAAACGTAATTCTGGCATTTCAAATTTTTTTCTCACTAGGCTGTTTAGCGATCAGGTTAATTTTTTTTTATTGATAGATCGGGTGATTCTGAACGCGGCGATATCAAATATGCGTAGGTTTGATTTTTTTTATTTTTTATTTTGAATGGGGCGAAAGGGAGGTGATTTAAACTTTTATATTTTTTTTCGTATTTTTTTTTTTTAACTTTTGCCATGCTTCAATAGCCTTCATGAGAGGCTAGAAGCTGGCATAGCCTGATTGGCTCTGCTACATAGCAGTGATCATCAAATCGCTGCTATGTAGCTGAATTGCAGGTGTGCTATGAGCGCCGACCACAGGGTGGCGCTCACAGCAATCCGGCATCAGCAAACATTGATGTCTCAAGGAGACCTCTGGTTTTTATGCCGACGCCTCGCTGACCCCCGATCATGTGACGGGGGTCGGCGATGCGCTTATTTCCGGCCGGTTAAATGCCGCTGTCAGTGTTTGACAGCAGCATTTAACTAGTTAATAGTGGCGGGTGAATCGCAATTTCACCTGCCGCTATTGCGGGCACATGTCAGCTGTTCAAAACAGCTGACATGTCCCGGGCTTTGAAGTGGGCTCAGCGCTGGAGCCCACATCAAAGCAGGGGATCCGACCTCCGCAGTAATAGTACGGCGGAGGTCCTGAAAGGGTTAAAGAACTAACAGGTCTTTGGGAGCCAGAATTCTTGCTGGTTGATAGGAGATCAAATACTAATAAAATGATATTTAAAAATAATAAAATGTGATTTTCTGGTATTAATTTTTAGATTGTCCTTCACAGTTGAAGTGTACCTACGACAAAAAAAATTACAGACCTCTCCATTCTTTGTAGGTGGGAAAACATGCGAAATTGGCAGTGTATCAAATATTTATTTTCCCCACTGTACCCACTATCCTCTCCTACTATGGGGTATGCAGATCAGTTGTCTATTAGGTATAAAGTCTGGAAGTTCAAATGATTTTGTGGTCTAAAGTCTAAATTTAGCACCTAATTTAATTTTGTATGCTGATGAAGAGACTGACTTATTTTAGCATTAAGTTAGACATCTTAATCTGGGTTTACGGTGATACTGACACCATCGCCTAACTGGTTTTACAAAGGGAGGTGATCATAGGGTGCAGAGGTTTTGCCATGGCAGCCTAATAATGGCACCAAGGTTTTCCATGTATTAAAGTATATTATCCTCTGCCTGCCTAAAAGCCCACCTACTACAGTAAAAGGAATCTGTCAGCACCGAATGACTGTTCAAACCAAGTTCTGGCCCTCCCCACCTACTCGTTTCCCTATATTACACTTTTACGCTCTTTTCATCAAAACAGTGTCGACCAAGTACTCCATGTCATTTACAGGTACGATTACCATTTATGTACTGCAGGGTATTTGCAAATAAACTTTTTATCCTGGGAATTGTCTGAAAAATACCCAGTGTGAATGTGCACCTGAATGTTTATCATCTTAATCACCGAGCTGTAGTTTACCAAAATCTTACTGTGATTTAGACCAAGACTAATCGTGAATCAAAGACAAGTCCCATAACATGACAGGGATGAAAAACTGGAGAGATGAAAAAAAAGTGCATTAGGATCTTTGAAAAAAAACACAAAAAAAAAAACAAACAAGCAAAATCTACATTAAACTGGAGGCACACATTTTTAATAACTTCTGATATCTCAATCATTTCCTAAATGCCACTAATGTGGCTGCAGCAGAATATGCAGGATGTGGTACTGCAGCATCCTGCTCCGTCCAGTCATTATGAGAATTGTTATACGATCTCTAGGGCTCAATTACTACAGATCAAAAAAAACAAACAAACCCAAACTATTAATTCGTAAGACTCAATTCAGCCACCAGGTCCTACTGTAGAAGAAACTAGTATCTTCCTCATTACTACAATATTTAACTTACCGTAGTTTGTTTCACGATTTAGACAGATTCTAACACTATAATTTAATATTACAAGGCCACCATCTTACATGGTTAGTCTCAATCACCCTATGCATTCTATGTATTGAGTGGTGAATGTAACTTCTTTTCTCCCTGTATCCACACTATCAGTAAGCCAAAGCATTATTTATATGCTACTTACCTGCAAAATATCATTATATCTACAGGTCTTTGGACGCAACAGGTTCAGAAAATTACATATTAATAAATCATGTTTTTGCGTTTTTTAAAAAAACTGCCCCACAAAAAATACATTTAACTCATCAGATATGTATAGAGGTGTTATCAGTAAAGGTACCGTCACACTAAACGATATCGCTAGCGATCCGTGACGTTGCAGCGTCCTGGCTAGCGATATCGTTGAGTGTGACACGCAGCAGCGATCTGGATCCTGCTGTGATATCGCTGGTCGCTGAATAAAGTTCAGAACTTTATTTGGTCGTCCGATCGCCGTGTATCGTTGTGTTTGACAGCAAAAGCAACGATACCAGCGATATTTTACACTGGTAACCAGGGTAAACATCGGGTTACTAAGCGCAGGGCCGCACTTAGTAACCCGATGTTTACCCTGGTTACCAGCGTAAAATGTAAAAAAAAACAAACAGTACATACTCACATGCGTCCCCCGGCGTCCGCTTCCCACACTGACTGAGCTCCGCAAAGTGAAAGTGAAAGCACAGCACAGCGGTGACGTCACCGCTGTGCCCTGCTACTGCCGGCGCTCAGTCACTGCAGGAAGCGGACGCCGGGGGACGCATGTAAGTATGTACTGTTTGTTTTTTTTACATTTTACGCTGGTAACCAGGGTAAACATCGGGTTACTAAGCGCGGCCCTGCGCTTAGCAACCCGATGTTTACCCTGGTTACCCAGGGACCTCGGCATCGTTGGTCGCTGGAGAGCGGTCTGTGTGACAGCTCTCCAGCGACCAAACAGCGACGCTGCAGCGATCGGCATCGTTGTCGCTATCGCTGCAGCGTCGCTTAGTGTGACGGTACCTTAAGGGCAAGAGTACAATGACAGGTACGAATTCCTGTAAACGCCTCTTGACAGAATATGAACTGATCCAATATTGCCAGTAATAACAGTTTGCCCCTTCCCATACTGAGTGTTCTGCATCACTTCCCTTGTCTTTTTTGGGCTCACATCGACTGCTGATGTGACCAACTAGACCAGGGTCCCACATCTATTAAATCATCTAATAAATTCTGCTTATATCATGAAATAGCTGTTTTTGTACTTCAGAAAGGCTTAAAGTCATTCTAGGATAGATTTCTAAACACTCAACATTTTATGAATCAAGCTATATACGGCCAGATTTTTAATCTAAGGCTGGGGTCACACTTGCGTGTGCAATGCAAGAAACTCGCGAGCATGGAGCGTTCAGCTGCATAGAAATAAATGCAGCCACACACTCCGGTCCCGAGTGCCAGTGTCGGGTATTGGTGTGAGAGACTCGCATTGCACTCGCAAATGTGACCCCGGCCTAAGTGATATTTTCAGGCTATAAGCCCGATCTACTCCCAGCTCGCCTGATGGACAAGTTCTTTTCACAGTTCTCCTTCATGCTCCTGCTGCTAAATTCTAGCATGGACTAAGCAGCATATATCAGCTGTCAGGTTCTCCAACTTGAATGACACATTTGCTTGGAAAAAAGAACTAAACATTTTTCTTTAAAAAAAAAAAAAAAAAAAAAAGAATCAGTGAGTCCGGAGACATTCCAACAAGCGCTGCACTAGACAGCAACCTTAATGGGAATGGTTCACACAAGGACTTGGGTTAAATAATGTTCATCTAAATGCAGCCCATTTTTTACTCTCAAAATGACAGTATTAAGGAAAAAAATAAAATAAAAAAGCCAAAATATATGAACAAGTGCAAATGTGATTACAGCCTTAAAAGTTTATAAATTTTGACAAGTTTACTTCTAAATTAAAAATCCTCAGATCAAGAGTGGAAGGATTTTTATTTGTATTCTTTACTACTTACATGTGCTTCTCACCAAATTAGAATATCATCAAAAATTTAATTTATTTCAGTTCTTCAATATAAAAAGTGAAACTCATTATATAGAGTCATTACAAACAGAGTGATCTTTTTTGAGTGTTTATTTCTGTTAATGTTGATGATTATGGCTTATAGCCAATGAAAACCGAAAGTCATTTTCTCAGTAAATTAGAATATTTTATAGCATCAGCTTGAAAAATTATTTTTAAAATCTGAAATGTTGGCCTACTGAAATGTATATTCAGTAAGTGCACTCAATACTTTGTCGGAGCTCCTTTTGCATCAATGCGGCGTGGCATGGAGGCGATCAGCCTGTGGCACTGCTGAGGTGTTATGGAAGCCCAGGTTGCTTTGAGAGCAGC
Source organism: Ranitomeya variabilis (assembly GCF_051348905.1). Lineage (NCBI taxonomy): Eukaryota > Metazoa > Chordata > Amphibia > Anura > Dendrobatidae > Ranitomeya > Ranitomeya variabilis. Next base: position 948,057,844 of record NC_135233.1, read on the forward strand.
CTTCAGCTCGTGTGCATTGTTGGGTCTGGTGTCTCATCTTCCTCTTGCCAATACCCCATAGATTCTCTATGGGGTCAAGGTCAGGCGAAGTTGCTGGCCAATCAAGCACAGTGATACTGTTGTTTTTAAACCAGGTATTGGTACTTTTGGCAGTGTGGACAGGTGCCAAGTCCTGCTAGAGAACAAAATTTAATTTTTTCTCCAAAAGCTTGTTGGCAGAGGAAAGCATAAAGTGCTCTAAAATTTCCTGGTAGACGGCTGCGCTGACTTTGGTCTTGATAAAACACAGTGGACCTACACCAGCAGATGACATGGCTCCCCAAACCATCACTGATTGTGGAAACTTCACACTAGACATCAAGCAGCTTGGATTGTGGCCTCTCCACTCTTCCTCCAGATTCTGGGACCTTGATTTCCAAATGAAATGCAAAATTTACTTTCATCTGAAAACAACACCTTGGACCACTGAGCAACAGTCCAGTTCTTTTTCTCCTTGGCCCAGGTAAGACATTTCTGGCGTTCTCTATTGGTCATGAGTGGCTTGACACAAGGAATGTGACACTTGTAGCCCATGTCCTGGATAAATCTGTGTGTGGTGGCTCTTGAAGCAATGACTCCAGCAGCAGTCCACTCTTTGTGAATCTCCCCCAAATTTTTGAATGGCCTTTTCTTAATCCTTTCAAGGCTGCCTGGTTGGTTGTGCACCTTTTTCTACCACACTATTTCCTTCCTCTCAACTTTCCATTAATATGCTTGGATACAGCACTCTGGGAGCAGCCAGCTTCTTTAGCAATGACCTTTTGATTACCCTCCATGTGGGGTGTGTCAAGGACTGCCTTCTGGACATCTGTCAAGTCAGCAGTCTTCTCCATGAATGTGGAGTCTAGTGAAACAGAACAACATACCTTTTTAAATGCTTAACCCCTTTCTGACCTCGGACGGGATAGTACGTCCGAGGTCAGAAGCCCCGCTTTGATGCGGGCTACGGCGGTGAGCCCGCATCAAAGCCGGGACATGTCAGCTGTTTTGAACAGCTGACATGTGCCCGCAATAGGCGCAGGCAGAATCGATCTGCCCGTGCCTATTAACTAGTTAAATGCCGCTGTCAAACGCAGACAGCGGCATTTAACTACCGCATCCGGCTGGGCGGCCGGAAATGACGGTATCGCCGACCCCCGTCACATGATCGGAGGTCGGCGATGTTTCAGAATAGTAACCATAGAGGTCCTTGAGACCTCTATGGTTACAGATCCCCGGCAGCTGTGAGCGCCACCCTGTGGTCGGCGCTCACAGCACACCTGATTTTCTGCTACATAGCAGCGAACAGCAGATCGCTGCTATGTAGCAGAGCCGATCGTGTGGTGCCTGCTTCTAGCCTCCCATGGAGGCTATTGAAGCATGGCAAAAGTAAAAAAAAAAAAAATGAAAAAAGTGAAAAAAAATAAAAATATAAAAGTTTAAATCACCCCCCTTTCGCCCCAATCAAAATAAATCAATAAAAAAATAAAACCTACACATATTTGGTATCGCCGCATTCAGAATCGCCCGATCTATCAATAAAAAAAGTATTAACCTGATCACTAAACAGCGTAGCGAGAAAAAAATTCGAAACGCCAGAATTACGTTTTATTGGTCGCTGCGACATTGCATTAAAATGCAATAACGGGCGATCAAAAGAACGTATCTGCACCAAAATGCTATCATTAAAAACGCCAGCTCGGCATGCAAAAAATAAGCCCTCAACCGACCCCAGATCATGAAAAATGGACATGCTACGAGTATCGGAAAATGGCGTTTTTTTTTTTTTTAAGCAAAGATTGGATTTTTTTTTCACCACTTAGGTAAAAAATAACCTAGTCATGTTAGATGTCTATGAACTCGTAGTGACCTGGAGAATCATAATGGCAGATCAGTTTTAGCATTTATTGAACCTAGCAAAAAAGCCAACCAAAAAACAAGTGTGGGACTGCACTTTTTTTGCAATTTCACTGCACTTGGAATTTTTTTCCCGTTTTCTAGTACACGACATGCTAAAACCAGTGATGCCGTTCAAAAGTACAACTCGTCCCGCAAAAAATAAGCCCTCACATGGCCAAATTGACGGAAAAATAAAAAAAGTTATGGCTCTGGGAAGGAGGGGAGCGAAAAACGAACACGGAAAAACGAAAAATCCCAAGGTCATGAAGGGGTTAAGAAGCCTTTGCAGGTGTTTTTTGTTAATTATTCTATTTTACTGAGATAATGTTGATGATTATGGTTTACAGCCAAAGAAAACCAAAAAGTCATTAACAGAATTAAACACTTGAAATAGATCAGTTTGTAATGACTATAAAATATATTTAACTTTTTGTATTGAAGAACTGAAATAAATGAACTGATGATATTCTAATTTTGTGAGAAGCAACTGTACTGACTGGTTTACCACCCACCACAGTAATTTACAGCGTTCAAGCACTGCTCTGAAGCTGGCTGGATCTCAGGCTCCAAACAAACACTTTGTGCATCGGAGACTGCAGAGGCAAATCTGCCTGTATGTGCAGCGTCAGAAAGGGCACAGTCCGGACCAGCGGCTCAACTATACCACTGGTTTAAAAAGGACCATTCAGAAGTGAACCAAGCTGGAAGCTAAGTGCGGGGAAAACAATACTCTCTTGGAAAGAAGAAAAAACAAAACAAACCACAACCCTTTTAATGCAGAATAGAATGTCTTGCAATTTACGTTTGGTGTAAAAATACCAGAATGCTTGGAACATATTCTAGAGTCACATATTTGAACAAAACTGCAATTTAATAATTTCATAAAAGGGTGTTAAAATAGATATTTTTACAATAATTGGACAGATGTGAATGGCTAGAAACAAACAGATGTGCTCGCAGATTTATGAAATGTACATTTGTATCTTGGTAAATGTAAATACTCCTTATACACTCCACTCAATCTGCATGTAGAATTTATTAAATACATTAAAATCTGCACTGTAACAAAACTTGTTTTTCTGCATACGAAATTCATAACACCATTTTAAATGAACAAAAGATGGCTCACTAACTTTTTTCTTTTTAGTCTTTTGTCTAACAGCTAGTGCACATTTCACACTAGCTCTTCTCCACCGACACCAGCTGTTTGCTCTGTTTATTGGACGCAGTTCACAGATTACATATACATTAAGAGTGCTGGACAAAAAAACATGAGGTACGAAAGTGGTTCAGAGATAATAGGTCATGCAGATCATGCTAAACAGCAAAAAGGAAAAATAATGTGAATGATAGAACACTGAATAAAAATACAGAGAATGTGCATAAAATAAAACAAAAAAAAAAAAAGTTACACAGCTTTGCTTCTTTGGTTACAAAGTAGGTTGAACAATTTCACAGTTTTTTTTATCCCACCCTTAAAAAAAAAAAAAATTCACATAAATTTTCTAAAAAGCATAGGAATCATGGCAATTTTTTTTATTCCTCCCACAGTGGGAAAGAAGAGAAATGAACAAAGTTTTCTTCATCAAAATATCTAATCTATCATTTATTTAGTATCACAACTGCCTCTCTCCTGTACAGGTGCAATAGGTTTCCATACTTACTCTTTACAAAATTTACATTCAGACTGGATCGTTTCTATATTGTAAAATAAATACCAAGACGTAAGATTGCTGTTAGTGTTCGATATACATATATATGCCTGGATAGGTATGCTCAGTTATTGCCCTATCTGATGCAATCCTGTTTCTCTACTATTTATGATAGATTTACATTTATTCTCTATATAAAGGAAAATAAAATAAAGAGTGTCTGTGACATTGTTCATACATATTAAGAAAATAGCAGCCCTGTAATAAATAAAACACAAAACATTTAAATGAAACTAAAAAGAGGCAAAAAAAAAAAAAAAAGTTACTTAAAGTACGGTGGCTCTCGCTAGGAATACGATGATTAGTTTTGCTTACGTAGAACTGACAAAACATGGCTCAGAGTATAGTCTAAAATAACGAGACGCTTTCCCCCTGGGAGAGCCACCAAAGCTCTTTAAGTAAGACCCATTGCTGGATATCAGACCTTAACAATCCGTTCTGGCAGCAGTTTATGTTTCAGAAAACCAACCATATAATCCATAAAATGAGAGCTCAATTCATATAGATTAGCTGTTCATGAATACCAATGCAGGAGAAGCACAGGACGCGCTGCGCTCCTTTAAGCCAACAAGCACGTCAACATAGGACAATACCTGGAGAACATCCAGACCAATCTAGAATACAACTCTGTTCTACCATATTAAATAAATGCAGCGGGAAGCAGATGGCAAGAAGCCCACTATACCAAGACCCCGGTTCTCATCAAAAGCGGGTTCCTTAACATTGTAGACGAATTTCATTACACCCTTAAATAGGCTGATTGAATATTAGAAAAAGGAGGCGTCAGGCAGGAAGGTTTATAATGGTTTTCCAGGACATGGACTCGTCATCCGATGGCAGACAGGTCGTGACGGTGGTGACAAAGTCCATCATGCTTTTCTAAAAACCACAGCGATTAATCAGTATGAACAATGGATGGCTTTAGTACCAATGTAGAGTCCTTTCTAACAAGACGTGCGTTTTTTACGTTTTCTAGAACATAAAGTGCTGCTCTTGACCCCTTTCCAGAGGATCTAGTGACCTGCACACATTCATTGTCAGTATTCAAAGAATGTATGTTCTGTATGTGCATGTGTATATGCGCGTATATATAGATAGAGATTTTACCATTCATTTGTGTTAAAAACCTGATACGCAAAGCAATAGGCATCACCTCTCTCACAGCGAGAGATCAGGGAGTACGATTGTCTAATACTGAAAAGGCCAAAACACACAAATGAAGCATGGCTACTTGCTCTTTTTCTCATTTTTTTTTTCATTTTTAAAGTGGAAAGAACAGCAGTGGCACACAAGGACAGATTGCTTTCAGATTTCTGAACGAGGCGAGAAAGCAGTTTTTTGTACACTTTTTACGCCGAAGAAACATTCGGTTGCTGCGGTGGGTGTGCGGTCTGTGGAGCCGTGTGAGGAGCTGTAGTCACTGGAGGTGGCTGTTGAAAGGTGTCAAGACCCACTTGGGTCGAAAGTTGAGACAGCTGATCGCTGTTAGAAAGGGTTTTTAACAGTGCATTTTCACGTTCAAGTGTAGAGTTTTTCTCTATTAATTCCTTTATTTGTTCCTTTAGGACTTCCACCTCTTCTCGTACCGCGTACATCAAATGGCTTTTTACCAGGTCCTAGAAGAACAAAAAAAACTATTAATACTTGGCCTTACATAGTCTTTAAGGAAATCTAGCCCCTCTATTTTAGTGGCTAAAGTGAAAGAACCTCTGTTTCCAGCGCTGATATTTAGAGCACCAAATCTTGGGTACAGTAGAAAGCTTTCATCTACCATGAAGTGGGCGAGTATTCTCACTTATGGCTACAAGTCAATGACGCTTCACTTTCTTAAAAAAAAAAAAAAAAAAGCCCTTGACAGACCTGTTATGATTTCAAAGTGCTTTTTCCCCTCTGAGTTAGGCTATGTTCACACGTTAAGTTTTTTCTGTGTTTTTATGCAAATCAAAAAGCTTGCGGCTTAAGGTACCTTCACACTAAACGATATCGCTAGCGATCCGTGACGTTGCAGCGTCCTGGCTAGCGATATCGTTGTGTTTGACACGCAGCAGCGATCAGGATCCTGCTGTGATATCGCTGGTCGTTGAACAAAGTTCAGAACTTTATTTGGTCGTCAGACCGGCGTGTATCGTCGTGTTTGACACCAAAAGCAACGATACCAGCGATGTTTTACACTGGTAACCAGGGTAAACATCGGGTTAGTAAGCGCAGGGCCGCGCTTAGTAACCCGATGTTTACCCTGGTTACCAGTGTAAAATGTAAAAAAAAAACAAAACTACATACTCACCTTCGCATCCCCCGGCGTCCGCTTCCCACACTGACTGAGCGCCGTAAAGTGAAAGTGAAAGTACAGCACAGCGGTGACGTCACCGCTCTGCTGTTAGGGCCGGCGCTCAGTCAGTGCAGGAAGCGGACGCCGGGGGACGCGAATGTAAGTATGCACTGTTTTTTTTACATTTTACGCTGGTAACCAGGGTAAACATCGGGTTACTAAGCGCGGCCCTGCGCTTAGTAACCCGATGTTTACCCTGGTTACCCAGGGACCTCGGCATCGTTGGTCGCTGGAGAGCGGTCTGTGTGACAGCTCTCCAGCGATCAAACAGCGACGCTGCAGCGATCGGCATCGTTGTCGCTATCGCTGCAGCGTCGCTTAATGTGAAGGTACCTTTACAGTACCAGCAAAAGCAGTGAGATTTCAGAAGTCTCATGCACACACTTTTCCTGACTGAATTAGAAAACTGATTTTTTAAAAACTGTAGCATGTCACTGTTTTTGCAGCAATTTTTTACCAATAAAAAGCAATAAACAAGTGTTCGTATTGTCTAATTAAATATGTGTGAAAGTCAATTACCCAACTTCCTCAATGCACTGCCAATGTGTGAAAGTAAGCAATGCCCGCCACCTCAATACACTGCAAATGTGTGAAAGTAAGCAATGCCTGCCACCTTAATACATTGCCAATGTCTTAGGTAAACAATGCCTGCCACCTCAAAGCACTGCCAATGTCTTAGGGCTGTCCCACACGTCCAGATAATTCCGGTACCGGAGTTATCCGTGTCCGTGTGCCCGTGAGCTCACGTAGGCCATACGTGCGGCACACGTGTGCCGCCCGGGTACCACACGGAGCGTGTGGTACCCACGCGTGTGGTACACTGCATCGTGCTGAAGCCGCGATTCATATCTTCTGTGCAGCAGCGTTTGCTGCATAGAAGATATGAATAATAGTGTTTAAAAGAAAGATCTATCTGTCCGCCGCCCTCCCACCCGCTGTTATGAAAATACTCACCTGCTCCCTCGTTGGCTGTCGCTGCTTCCTGGTCTGGCCCCATCTTCTCCTGTATGTGGTCACGTGGGGCCGCTCATTTACAGTCATGAATAGGCGGCTCCACCCCTATGGGAGGTGGAGCCACATATTCATGACTCTAATCTGCGGCCCCACGTGACCGCATACAGTAGAAGGGGCGGCCAGACCAGGAAGCATCGACAGCCAACGAGGGAAGCGGGTGAGTATTTTCAGAACAGCGGGGGGGCGCACAGGGGGTGGGAGGGCGGCGGACAGATAGATCTTTCTTTTAAACACTATTATTCATATCTTCTATGCAGCAAACGCTGCTGCAGGGAAGATATGAATCGTGGCTTCAGCACAATGTGGGGGGGGACAGCGCTTACTGTAGCGCTGTCTCCTGCACCCACACAGACTGCACACGGAGAAGGTCCGTGTTTTACACGGATCCATTGACTTTAATGGGTCCGTGTAATACGTGCGCTCCCACGAACACTGACATGTCTCCGTGTTTGGCACACGGAGACACGGTCCGCAAAAAAATCAATGACATCTGCACAGATGCATTGATTTTTATGGGTCTACGTATGTCAGTGGCTCCGGTACGTGAGGAAACTGTCACCTCACGTACCGGAGCCACTGACGTGTGAAACCGGCCTTGGGTAAACAATGCCTGCCACCTCAATGCACTGCCCATGTCTTAAATTTGTCACAGTTTACCTAACTTTCCTGCCTGCCTTTACATTTGCAATTGTGTATTGATGTGTAACTTTCATGAACTTTCTATTCAGAATATGCACTAAATCTTTTTTCCCCTACATAAGTTGATCAAACTGCCTATTTTTCCAAAAATGTTTTATGGTGGACTAACACCTAGCACAGTTTATGGTTGCATCGTGGAAACAAAGCTGAGCTTCAGAATCTTGAAAAAGGCAGCACAAGGAGAAAAATAAACACAAAGAAAAGCAGCAAAACCTGCTTTTTGTTTGCCGTTTTTTCTTCAGCCAAAACCTGATTTGTTTGGCAGGGAAAAAAAAAAAGCTGTAAAAAAGCAACATGTGAACATATGCCAAATGGCTTTCAGGGCAGGAAGTGGAAAAGTGTTGTAGAAGAGTTTTTAAAAATATATGTATATTTTTAAAGGGAACCTGTCAGCAGGATTGTGCACAGTAACCTACAGACAGTGTCAGGTCAGTGCAGTTATACTGATTAAAATTAACCTCTTTCTGACCTCGGATGGGATAGTACGTCCGAGGTCAGATCCCCTGCTTTGATGCTGGGCTCCGGCGGTGAGCCCGCATCAAAGCCGGGACATGCCAGCCGTTTTGAACAGCTAACATGTTCCCGCAATAGCGGAGGGTGAAATCGCGATTCACCCGCTGCTATTAACTAGTTAAATGCCGCTGTCAAACGTTGACAGCGGCATTTAACCGGCGCTTCCAGCCGGGCGGCCGGAAATGAGCGCTTCGCCGACTCCTGTCACATGATTGGGGGTCAGCGATGCGTCAGAATGGTAACCATAGAGGTCCTTGAGACCTCTATGGTTACTGATGCCGGCCTGCTGTGAGCGCCACCCTGTGGCCGACGCTCATAGCACACCTGCATTTCTGCTGCATAGCAGCGATCTGATGATCGCTGTTATGTAGCAGAGGCGATCATGCTGTGCCAGCTTCTAGCCTCTCAAACCTACACATATTTGGTATCGCCACGTTCAGAATCGCCCGATCAATAAAAAAAAAAAAAAGGGATTAACCTGATCGCTAAACGGCGTAGAGATAAAAAATTCTAAACAGCAGAATTACTTTTTTTGGTCGCCGCAACATTGCATTAAAATGCAATAACGGGCGATCAAAAGAACGTATCTGCACCAAAATGCTATCATTAAAAACGCCAGGTGAGCACGCAAAAAAATAAGCCCTCATCAGACCCCAGATCATGAAAAATGGAGACGCTACGGGAATCGGAATATGGCACAATTTTTTTTTTTTTTTTTAGCAAAGTTTGGAATTTTTTTTCACCACTTAGATAAAGAGAACCTAGACATGTTTGGTGTCTATGAACTCTTAATGACCTGGAGAATCACAATGGCAGGTCAGTTTTAGCATTTAGTGAACCTAGTAAAAAAGCCAATCAAAAAACAAGTGTGGGATTGCACTTTTTTTGCAATTTCACCGCACGTGGAATTTTTTTCTCCTTTTCTAGTACACGACATGCTAAAACCAATGATGTCGTTCAAAAGTACAACTTGTTTCGCAAAAATAAGCCCTCATATGGCCATATTGACGGAAAAATAAAAAAAAGTTATGGCTCTGAGAAGGGGAGCAAAAAACGAACACGGAAAAACGGAAAATCCCAAGGTCATGAAGGGGTTAAACCTTGGCAGATGAATTCCATCTTGTGGTTGTTTATTCTTTATTTTCAGTTTTGAATTAATGATATGCTCGTGCCCCGGGGGGGAGTGGAGGGTTTCATGTGGTGCTCTGCTTAGGTGGAGGTGCCTGTGCTGCAGCATGATCGCACCATTTTCAAACTGCATTTTTTTTTTTAAATGAATTTATGGATACCACACACACATTCCTTATTGAAATTAGGGGGCAGGTCAGTGAGGGATCAGTGACCTGTCAGAAGCCATACTGAGGAATACCTCATCATACAACGAGTTGCTCCTCAGTTTAGAAACCTATAATCCAAGAATGCACTTACCATGGCCTGCTCTATCTTGTTGTCGATGGCTACAACATTTGCACTCGTTGAGCTGAGGAAAAAAAATAACAAAAAAATAAATTACTACAATTTGCTGCACTGCTGGGATGCAAACCAATATTTCAGTATAATATCAGTCAATATCAGTCCCGACAAACAACCATGGAAAATATTCACTGCTTTGTACAATACAATTATTCAATTTTGCAATCTGTTACAGAAAATTTTGTGCAGAGATAGAAGCATCAATCCAAGCCAAAAAAAATTACACAGGTGTGATCATGCCACCAAAGCTGTCAGTAATTAATCATGCTTTCTGGCAATCTATAAGGGAAAGTTACAGAATTGAAAACTTTTCGGCCCCTTTCACACATCAGTTTTTTTGCCATCAGCCGCAATCCGTCGAATTTTGAGAAAAAAAACGGATCCAGCGACTGATGCTGCTGGATTCCTTTTTTATCATAGACTTGTATTAGCGACAGATTGCGACGAATGGCCTCACATTTCATCTGTGGTTCACTGGTTCCATCGAAAATTGTCTGTCCGGTGGCCGGAGACAACGGACAAAGTAACTTTGTGTCCATCGAAAAAAGGACAGCGACGGATCCATCGCCATCCACCGTTTGCTGGAATGGAAACTTATGGCGCCGGATCAGTCAAATGATGGAATCCGGCGACAGATTCCATATTTTTTTTACACTGAGCATGCTACAATTTTTTTTTTAGGATCCAATTAGCCAAATCAGCTAGTCTGATCCGTCACATCAGTTTTTCACAATCTGCAACAGATCAGTTTTTCAAAATTCGAGGGATTGTGACTGATGGCAAAAACTGATGTGAAAGGGGCCTAAGCGGTATTTTGTTCTGACAATTGACCGCATCACGTAGAAAAAGGTGAGCGACATTTACACTAAACAGAAATTTTGGCCTTCATAGAAGATTCAATGACAAATCAAGAAAATCACAATACTGTAAAAGTGTTAGTATAACCGCAGTTGCAATAAGCAAAACATTTCGGATCCTCGTTTCCTGTGACAGGGTTGTAAGCGCACACTGCTGATGCCCCTAGTGTACCCGCGTCTGTGCAAGCAGCTAAACCCACAGATGTGACCGGTGTCCCTGCTGGGGCGGCCATCTCCTCTGAGGGTGGATTTACAGGTTACACATTACGTACAATAGTGCTGGCGATGAAGGAAATTTCTATTCTCAGGTCATTTAAAGCTGTAGTAATAACCAGCTTCTTGCCGATGGTCAGTCCTCTGTAATTAAGCTGGCATGTCGTAGTCACAATGTCCTACAAATAGATCATTTTTACCATCGCTGTAAAACCTTGCATCCCAAGAGCTTGCACGCTATATAGGACTTGGTATAAGTTATATGACCACATTTAGGACGAATTTCACTGGTGTTTTAGTTGACGGGACTTTAGGTGTTCAGCTTGTAACATCATGTTATAATTTATATATGGGTATAATTGACAGAAGTGCAGGAACTGCAGCAAATCTACATACATTAGGGCCGTTTATAAAAGGCTACATGCCGCACTTGTGGAAATATAAATATATATGTTATGAGCGACTTGTACAAAAGTATCTACATAACTTCTAGCCTTTTTCGCTTTTTGTGAAGTAGATGGAGGAACAAGACCACCTGCCGCCAGACATTTTCTATAAATTTCGCCAGAAATGGTCAAACACTAACAAACAACTACAGCACCTCCGAGGTGAGGTGTACGACAGATTGCTTGAAAAAATTTTCACATTTTATTCAGTGTTCTAATGAATGAGATCGGTGAATACCATGTTTCTTTGTAAATGTGCACCATAGCGTTAGTTTTCTGATGCCAAAACAGAATGTGTTCTACTCCAGAGAGGCGTCAGTTCTGAGAGTGAGCATTTCAGTTTTCCAACCTTCTCACCTCAGTTTCATGTCAATAGTCCATTTAGGTGCTGACTAGTGATGAGGGAATATACTCGTTACTCGAGATTTGCCGAGCACGCTCGGGGGTCCTCAGAGTATTTTTAGTGCTCGGAGATTTATTTTTTAGCGCCGCAGCTGAATGATTTACATCTGTTAGCCAGCATAAGTACATGTGGGGGTTGCCTGGTTGCTAGGGAATCCCCACATGTACTTATGCTGGCTAAAAGCTGTAAATCATTCAGCTGAGGTGAGGAAAACTAAATCTCCGAGCACTAAAAAATACTCTGAGGACACCAGAGTGTGCTCGGGAAATCTCGAGTAACGAGTATATCCGCTCATCACTAGTGCTGACCGACATGTGACAATATCCTGCATGTCAGATTGTGTTTGACAAACGTGTAGGCATATCTGTGAGATCTGCTAAACTGGTCACATGGGCAGTGATGTACATGCAGCTCCATTGTGCTCATCAATATTCACTTCTGCGTAGTAATTGTGCAGAGGTCCAACGTCATCATGGAGGAGGACAGGGTCGTCTAACCAGTCTACATACCAGCAGTTCACCAATGAGGAGGGGGCTATGTGGGGATCGTCTCTCTAGGACTCCAAACCCTTTAAGTAGCCATCGTGCTCTATATGGAGGACTGCAGAAACCATTTTATATTAGATTTATGGTACTTTCAATCACATTTGACTGTCTACCAAGTGTGCATGTGGGGATCCAATGTGATGGCTACTGGCCAAAGGAGAGGCTTCAGCTGACAGCGATTTATGTGGACAGCTTAACAGCTGTGCAATACATTATTTGCCTCATAATATAATAGTACTAGGATTTTAAAAAATACATAAATAAAAAAAATAAAATAGTACAGCTTTTCTTGGTGTACCTAAAGTCTTTTTATAGTTTGGTTATGTACATGTAGATCATGTGATAAGATAATATACATTGACTGGTCTCGTGTGTGCAACAGGAGAGACCAGTCATCAGAGTAGTCCTCGACCTGCTCTTACTGCAGTTTTATATGCTGAAACAGGAAAAAAAAGGGATTGGGCAATAATTGGACAACCCTTCTCAATCTGTATGATTCCGCCTTTTCAAGTAACAACACTGATACTCCACAGTATCAGCACAGTCTCTCCCGGCCATCACGTAACAGTGTGATGTGAAATGAAGCCAATCAATGGCCACTTCACTCTCCCCGCCTACAGACAAATTACCAACATCCAGAGAAGTTAATGTTGCTGCTGTCTTGACCTCTGGATGCTAGCAATAGGTCTAAAGGCAGGGAGAGCGAAGGACCACTGACTGTCTGCAGGGTTCGTGTGACATTACGCTGTTATGCGATTGCTGGATAGTCCGTTGCGGCAGCACTGGGACAGCACCAGCGGTCAAGGGTGTTTTAAAGGCAGAAATATAAGGTTAGGCAGAATGAACCAACTGATAGGTGACCTTTAATCCCTTTCCACCATCAGACATAATCCCTTTGATATGGGCTCCAGTGGTGAGCCACATCTTTTCCAGCACAAGTCAGCTGTTTTGAACAGAAGGCATGTGCCCCAACAGCCTAAGGAGGAATCGTGATCCTCCCGCAGCTGTTAACCTGTTAAATGGGGCTGTCAAATTCTGCCAGCAGCAGACCCCACCCCCCGTCATGTGATCACCGATGGGTTGGCATGACAAGCAGAGGTCTCCTGCAGACCTCTATGGTTGTCACTGCCAGATTGCCTGGTGGTCGGCGCTCGTAGCAAGTGAGTAATTCTGCTACATACAGGTGAACTGATCATCGCCTGTATGTAATAAGATAAATAAATTTAAAAAATATGTTTACAAATATTTTAAAAAAATATATATAAAAGCTGAAATCACCCCCCTTTCACACCAATCAAAATAAAAAAAATTAAATAAAAATCAAACATATTTGGTATCACCGCGTTCAGTATTGCCAGATCAATAAAAAAAAAGGATTAACCTAGCCACTAAACGGTACAGCGAGAAAAAAAAAAAAAAAAAAGTCAAAACGCCAGAATTACATATTTTTGGTCACCGAGACATTGCATTAAAATGCGGGTGAACAAAAGATCGTATCTGCACCAAAATGGTATCATTAAAAACATCAGCACAAAAAAATAAGCCCTCTCCCAACCCGAGATCACTAAAAATAAAGATGCTACGGGTATCTGTTTAAAAAAAAAAAAAAAAAAAAAAAAAAAGGGCGTCATTTTCAAAGTTTGGAATTTTTTTTTCACCATTTAGAGTAGGTGTCCACGTTCAGGATTACATCCGTATTGGCTGCGGATTGAACGCTGCGTACAGCCGCAGCGTTCAACCCGCAGCGTTTAGATGTTACAGCATAGTGGAGGGGATTTTATGAAATCCCATATCCACTATGCGCACGAACACGCACCCAGCGGCCCTGCATCCACGGACATGCGGCTCGTCTTTTTAGATCGCAGCATGTCTGTTTACCTTGTGGCGGCGCTGCGTCGCCACAAGGTAAATAACAGGTCCCTATGTATGGGGGTGCAGAGATTCCGGAGGTGTGCAATGAACACATCTGGAATCACCGCGCATTCAGAAGGGGGGCGGCGCTTTGGGCAGAGCGCGTTTTCTGCTACCGTCCAAAGCGCCGACAATCCGGACCATGGACATGCACCCTTAGATAAAAGAGAACCTAGACATGTTTGGTGTCTATGAACTCATAATGACCTGGAGAATCATATTGGCTGGTCAGTTTTAGCATTTAGTGAACATAGTAAAAAAGCAAAACAAAAAACAAGTGTGGGATTGCACTTTTTTTGCAATGTCACTGCACTTGGAATTGTTTCCCTGTTTTCCAATACACGATATGTTAAAACCAATGAAGTCGTTCAAAAGTACAACTCGTCCTGCAAAAAACAAGCCCTCACATGGCCATATTAACCAAAAAAATAAAAAAGCTATGGCTCTGAGAAGGGGAGCAAAAAACAAAAACAAAAATACCTCTGGTCATGAAGGGGTTAAATACAGAGCCGAAAGTAATATTTTACAGCTACGCGGTAACAGCTGCAGCTCACAAAAGTCAATATAAGCAGAAAAAAACCCACTCAAAGAATAAAAAAAAGTGAGGCTCTTATATGCAACAAAGCCCCATGTTAACCTCGCCCTGATAAAAATGGAACAATTACCATCAGATTGAAATATTCCACAACTACACAGATTTAGAAATGTCACGACTCACGAGACCTAAAAGCTGGATATTGAATGCATAGCCTTCCTGTCAGTTACCTGATTTGGGGAACACCTGACTTAATATCAATGAAGCTTGAAAATATTTCCTGTATCGCCCAAATGGGAAAATTCCACTTCTATACATTCTAGCCTCTTCCTGACAGTCATGAACATGTATGTTATTCAGCCATCAGCCTCCAAGCAGTGAGGGGTGCGATGGTCCTCCTAGTGCTCTTAACCTGGTAAAAGCTGCAGTCAATCACTATTAGTGGCTGCACTATTATCACCCTAGCACAGTGACCAAAGTAAAAAAAAATTGTAAATCAAACCCCCCTTTATCACGCCTTATGTATTTTTTTTTCCATTCTTTGCAGTTAGGATTGGGGTGTTGGCAGGGGCGTAACTACCGCGGTCGCAGGGGTCGCAATTGCGACGGGGCCCGCAGTGCTTAGGGGCCCACCCAGTCCAGCAGACTGGGCGGGCTCCTAAGAACTCTAAGCTACAAAATGGGCCGCCGGCCCTTTAAATAATTCTTCCTTACAGGCCCTGCTGCGCGTGCACTCGCGATCACGGGTGGGACGGCACTTGACCCGCAGCAGAGCCCCTCCACCGCAGAGAGCCGCACACCACTACTATAGCTGCCACTGCTCTGTGCGCAC
Organism: Ranitomeya variabilis; assembly: GCF_051348905.1. Taxonomy (NCBI): domain Eukaryota; kingdom Metazoa; phylum Chordata; class Amphibia; order Anura; family Dendrobatidae; genus Ranitomeya; species Ranitomeya variabilis. Next base: position 948,073,243 of record NC_135233.1, read on the forward strand.
AGGACCTGTGATGAGGTCACAGGAGGGGAGGAGTTGGAGTCACATGATCAAGGGCTTCCGTGTAGTGCAGGACAGTAGTGCAGTGCTGTTTGTCATCGTGCTGGAGGGTAAGCTTTTGTGTGAGGTCAGGAGGGGTTTGGGTGGATGTAGCAGAGCAGTGTGTGTATGAGGTGTACAGAGCGGAGCCGTGTGTGTATGAGGTGTACGGAGCGGAGCCGGGTGTGTATGAGGTGTACGGAGCGGAGCCGGGTGTGTATGAGGTGTACGGAGCGGAGCCGGGTGTGTATGAGGTGTACGGAGCGGAGCCGGGTGTGCATGAGGTGTACGGAGCAGAGCCGGGTGTGCATGAGGTGTACGGAGCAGAGCCGGGTGTGCATGAGGTGTACGGAGCAGAGCCGGGTGTGCATGAGGTGTACGGAGCAGAGCCGGGTGTGTATGAGGTGTACGGAGCAGAGCCGGGTGTGTACGAGGTGTACGGAGCGGAGCCAGGTGTGTACGAGGTGTACGGAGCGGAGCCAGGTGTGTACGAGGTGTACGGAGCGGAGCCGGGTGTGTACGAGGTGTACGGAGCGGAGCCGGGTGTGTACGAGGTGTACGGAGCGGAGCCGGGTGTGTACGAGGTGTACGGAGCGGAGCCGTGTGTGTACGAGGTGTACGGAGCGGAGCCATGTGTGTACGAGGTGTACGGAGCGGAGCCATGTGTGTACGAGGTGTACGGAGCGGAGCCGTGTGTGTACGAGGTGTACGGAGCGGAGCCGTGTGTGTACGAGGTGTACGGAGCGGAGCCGTGTGTGTACGAGGTGTACGGAGCGGAGCCGTGTGTGTACGAGGTGTACGGAGCGGAGCCGTGTGTGTACGAGGTGTACGGAGCGGAGCCGTGTGTGTACGAGGTGTACGGAGCGGAGCCGTGTGTGTACGAGGTGTACGGAGCGGAGCCGTGTGTGTACGAGGTGTACGGAGCGGAGTCGGGTGTGTACGGAGCGGAGTCGGGTGTGTACGAGGTGTCGCATCTCTGCTTCAGGAAAATGGCCGCCGCTATCTCCATCTGGGCACGCGCGGCATCCTGCGGCCATTTTCCTGAAGCCGCGGCCAGCAGAGCGCCGCTTCTGCGCACGCGCGGCCAAAGGAAGATGGCCGCCCCCACCGATCACCAATGAAATGTCGCACATCACGCTCTTTTCCCTCCCCTGTGCAGTGGATTCGGGACCTTGGGCATGCGCACACCACTACGCCACCAACGGAAAACTAAGCAAGATCTGGGGGAAGACACCACGCCCATCTGACCAGACCAGCCTGATTGACAGGCGAAAACGACTACTTTGGTAACGTATTTCGGCAGCATAGGTGGGGAATCGGGGTCCACAAAATACACTATTGCAATGCACAGCTCAGGCCCTATTTAACAGTATTTTTATCTCATACGGAAAAAACGGGGTGACAGGTGCCCTTTAAGAGAAAGCCAAAATAAACCCGGGACAGAAGGCGAGAGCAGGGGGGAGGTGCGGGACAGAGCCGCTTTAGGCTAGTTTCACACTAGCGTTAACTGCAATACGTCGCAAATGCGTCGTTTTGCCGAAAATACGCATCCAGCAAAAGTTCTTGCTGGATACGTTTTTTCGTCATAGACTAACATTAGCGACGCATTTGCGACGCATTGCCAAACGTTGCGTCCGTTTTGCGACGCTTGGGCGTGTGGTAGTGGACCGTCGGGAGAAAAAAACCTTACATGTAACGTTTTTTGCTCCCGACGGTCCACTTTTTCCGACCGCGCATGCGCGGCCGGAACTCCGCCCCCACCTCCCCGCACTTCCCCGCACCTCACAATGGGGCAGCGGATGCGTGGGAAAAATGCATCCGCTGCCCCCGTTGTGCGGCGGAGACCACGCTAGCGTCGGGAACCTCGGCCCGACGCACAGCGACGGGTTGTTCCCGACGCTAGTGTGAAACTAGCCTTAGTCAGGAGAAGCTGAGGAGCTGCAGCCGGTTTACATCAGCCACCCCTGTACCAGAGAGGAGATTGTGAGTTGTGTATATGAGCTGGTATCTCTGGTGTGTGTGTGTGTGTGTGTGTGTGGTATCTGTAGTGTGTGTGTGATATCTGTAGTATGATGTGTGTGTGTGTGATATCTGTAGTGTGTGTGTGTGTGTGTGTGTGTGTGTGTGTGTGTGTGTGTGTGTGTGTGTGTGATCTGTAGTGTGTGTATGTGTGTGTGTGATATCTGTAGTGTGTGTGTGTGTGTGTGTGTGTGTGTGATATCTGTAGTGTGTGTGTGTGTGATATCTGTAGTATGTCTGTGTGTGTGTGTGATATCTGTAGTGTGTGTGTGTGATAACTGTAGTATGTGTGTGATATCTGTAATATGATGTGTGTGTGATATCTGTAGTGTGTGTAATAACTGATGTGTGTGTGTGTGTGTGTGATATCTGTAGTATGATGTGTGTGTGTGATATCTGTAGTGTGTGTGTGATATCTGTAGTATGTGTGTGTGTGAGGCAGCGGCGTAACTACTACGGTCGCAGCTGCAAGCGGCTCTGGCAGGTCAGGGGGCCGTGAGTCCCCTTGAGCCTGTCTCCCTTATGCTTGTGTCCCCATGTGCCAGTCTCCCTTGCCCATTAGTCCCTGTGTGTCCCCATGTGCCTGTCTCCCTTGTCCCCTTATGCTTGTGTCCCTTGTCCCCGTGTGCCAGTCTCCCTTGCCCATTAGTCCCTGTGTGTCCCCTTGAGCCTGTCTCCCTTATTCTTGTGTCCCCGTGTGCCAGTCTCCCTTGCCCATTAGTCCCTGTGTGTCCCCATGTGCCTGTCTCCTATGTCCCCTTGTGCTTGTGTCAGTCTCCTTTGTCCCCTTGTGCTTGTGTCAGTCTCCTTTGCCCACTAGTCCCTGTGTGTCAGTCTCCCTTTCCCACTTGTCCCTGTGTGTCCCTTGTCCCCTTGTGTCAGTCTCTTGCTCACTAGTCCCTATGTGTCCCCTTGTGCCTGTCTCCCTTGTCCCCTTGTGCTTGTCCCTTGTCCCCGTGTGTCAGTCTCCCTTGCCCACTTGTGTCAGTCTCCCTTGCCCACTAGACCCCTTGTATCCTTCTCCCCTGCCTCCTAGCCCCCATGTGTCCCCTAGTGCCTGTCTTCCTTGCCCCCTTGTTCCCTCTCCTCTGCCCCCTCGTCACCATTTGCTCGTGTCTTTGTCACTGCCCATGTATGGAGGGGCTGCATTATACTATGAGGGGGGCTGCATTGTATTCTATGGGGCTTACATTGAATTTTATGGCGGGGGGGGCCCCATTTGGAAGTTCGCACCGGGGCCCATAACTTTGTAGTTACGCCACTGGGTGTTGGACATACGGTTAGGGTTGTGATTAGGGTCGGGTAGGGCTGTTAGTGTTGGAGTTAGAATTGGGGGGGTTTCCACTGTTAGTTACATCAGGGGGTCTCCAAACGTGACATGGCACCACCATTGATTCCAACCAATGATGCGTTCAAAAAGTCAAACGGTGCTCCCTCCCTTCTGAGCCCTGCCATGCGCCCAAACAGTGGGGCTTTCCCTCACATACGGGTTATCGGCGTACTCTGGAGAAATTGCACAACGAATGGTTGTCCATTTTCTCCTGACACGCTTGTGAAAATAAAGATTTTTTGTACATTTTTTGTGAAAAAAGAAAAATGTTCATTTTTTTCCTTCCACATTACTTTAGTTCTTGTGAAGCACCTGAAGGGTTAATAAACTTCTTGAACGTGGTTTTGAGTACCTTAGGGGGGCAGTTTTTAGAATGGTGTCACTTTTGGGTATTTTGTGTCATACTGACCCCCCAAACACTTCAAATGTGCGGTGGGTCCCTAAAAAAAGTGGTTTTGTAAATTTTGTTGAAAAAAAATAAAATTGGAAATTGCAGGTCAACTTTTAACACTTATAACTTCCCTAAATAAAAAAAAAAAAATTAGGTTTCCAAAATTGTGCTGATGTAAAGTAGACATGTGGGAAATGTTATTTATTAACTATTTTGTGCGATATAACTCTCCGATTTAAGGGAACAAAAATTACAATGTTTGAAAATCTCTAAATTTTTGAAATTCGCCAAATCTCCTTTTTTTCCATAAAAGTAATATCAAAGAAATTTTACCACTAACCTGAAGTACAATATGCAAAGAAAAAAAAAATACAATCTCAGAATCAGTGGGATCCATTGAAGCGTTCCAGAGTTATAACCTCAAAGTGACATTGGTCAGAATTGTAAAAATTGTCTTGATCATTAAGGACAAAATTGGCTCGGTCACTAAAGGGTTAAAGAGAATCTGTCACCATTTTTCACATATAAGCTTCGGCCACCGCCATCAGGGGCTTATCTACAGCATTCTGTAATGCTGTAAATAAGCCCCCCGATGTTGTGTCGGGGTCAGGTGCCTCCCATCTTCATGCGATAACGTCCTCTAATAAACACACAACTAAAAAGAAAAAAAAAACAAAACCTACACTGGTCAAGACTGGTATCGCTGTAGTTTTGACTAAACAAAAAGCCAAAAAAACCCCTAAAAAAACAGTTTTTAGGCTGTGTGCACACGGTGCGTTTTTCCACTCGGAAATGGGTCAAAACCTATGGAATCCTTATGCAAGCTAATTAAATGACAATCCTGAAGTGTTGTGCACATAATCAGTTAATTTCCTTTGAGTATTTGCAATGCATTTTTCTGCAGCATGTCAATTCTTTGTACGTTTCTGCAACGTTTCCCACACTGACTTCAACTGAGTCAGTCAAATCAACAGCAAAAATGTAGGTATAAAATGGTTTGCGGATTTGCTGAGTTTGTTTTCACCGCCTTCCTATGGTGTTTCCAACGCCATCATCTGTATGACAGCATGGGAAACACCAGAGCGGGGGTTCTTGGCAGTCGGTCAGAGCACTGCGGGGTCATGCTGTCAGATATCAGCGTGACCCCGCAGCTGTGACCTGCGATAAAAAGGTTACCCCAGGTCAGCACGAGTAGGTTGATTAGAGCACTGCTCCTATCGGGCTACGTATGCGGTCACTAATAACGGTGACAGCAGGTGTCGCTGATGGAAGAAGTAGTCTCCTCAGCTGGCACCTGTGCTCACAGCTATTTAAAAAAAAAAAGTAATATAATTACATACATACATATTCAAATAAAAAACATTATACTCACCTAAACACCAAGTCCCCGATGCCCTCGTCTCCTAGAAAAAAAAATGTAAAATAAGCCACCATATATTCACCTGTCCGCCATAGTCCATGTTATCCCAAGTGCCCCATGGCAATCTCACGTATAGAACAGTCACATCGGGAGATGTGATCGCTCTACCCAGCCGCTGGCGATACACTGTGGGAGCGATTACCTCCTGCCAGTGTATCACTGAGCTTCCGTGACAGAATTCATCAGCTGATCAGACCGGTGCTCTCTTATGGCACTGCTGCGTGAGAACTTTCTCACAGTAGCTCAGTGATACACTACGTTAGCGATTTCCTTCTGTCAGATTACCTCCACATCAGAGAGACAGCTCTCAAAGTCATCTGGAATGTCATGGGACATTATGGATTATTTTCTCTGCGGACAGGTGAGGAATATTGTGGTTTATCACTTTATTTTTGTTGCAGGAGACATTGGCATCGGCGGATTAGGAGTTTGGAGAGTATGGATAATTAATAAGATTCATTAAAGGAGTGTCATTATTTCAAATAAAGGACTTAGTGTGTTTTTTATAGAATATCACTATGGGGTTAATAATGGATAGGTGTCTTATAGACGACTCTCCGTTACTAACCTGTGGGCTTCATGTCACCTGACAATACAAAGGTGATATCAACCCCACTTTCCACCACTACAGGCAACTGTTAAGAGCGAGGCTAAGCGCCAGATTTGGAGCATCTTATAGATGCACCTTTTCTGGGCCGGCTGAGAGCTGATGTTTTTAGTATGGGAGGGGACCAATAGCCATGGCCCCTTACTAGACTATTAATATAATCCACAGCTGTCTATCTTGCCTTTGCTGGTTAGATTTTTTAGGGGGACCATATGTCAACTTTTTTTCTGGGATTCCCCTGTAAACTAGCCAGTAAAGGATAAGCAAACAGCTGTGAACTGATATTAATAGCCTAGCAACCTTTATGGCTATTGGCTCCTTTCCAGGATATTAATATCAGCCCCCAGTTTCCCTCTCCTGGTTATTAAAATTACAAGGGAGCACACACAATTTTCTTTTTTTTCTTTAAAATTAACAGTTGCTGTTTGGTTACAGCCTATGTATGTTCGTTCTGTTAACTCCTACATAGGATGGTGACATTCGAAATGTAATTAAGAAATGGCAGTTAACAGGAACAGTGGAAGCCAAGATAAGGTCTGGAGACCAAGCAAAATTTCACTGAGCTGCTCGTAGGATTGATAAAGGCAAGTCAGAACCCCCGCCTGACTGCAAAAGACCTTCAGAAAGATTTAGCTGGTTTTAGTACATTGTTCTACTGTTCAGACACCTGCAAAAATATTTCCTTCATGCAAGTTATCAGAAGAAAACTTCTCGTCCTGACCATAAAATCCAGCGTCAGAAGTATGCAAAAGAACATCTTAAGCCGATGCATTTTGGAAACAAGTCCTGTGGACCAATGAGGTTAAAATAGAACTCTTTGGCCACAATGATCAAACGTATGTGTGGAAAACAAAGGACACAGAATTTCAGTAAAAGAACCTCTTGACAACCATTAAGCATGGGGGCGGATCAATCATGCTTTGGGGTTGTGTTGCAACCAATGGCATGGGGAACATTTCACGGGTAGAGGAAAAAATGGATTCACTTAAGTTTTCAATAAATTCTTGATGCAAACATAACACTAACCCGTAAAAAAGCCGAAGCTGAAAAGAACGGCTTCTACAAATGGAAGCTCCTAAACACACGTCAAAATCCACGATAGACAATCTCAAAATGGTGCAAGCTGAAGGTTTTACAATGGCCCTCACAATCCCCCCATCTGAACATCATTGAAAATCTGTGACTAGACCTCAAAATAGCAGTGCATGAAACAACCCAGGAATTGCACAGAACTGGGAGACTTTTGCAAGGAAGAATGGATAAAAATCACCCAAAACAAGAATTAAAAGACTCTTGGCAGGTAGGTACGTCAAACTCCATGTGGGCTCTGGTGCTGAGCCTGCATGTTTCTGGCACAGGTCAGCCGATTTCATCAGCTGCAGGTGAAATCCCGACCCACCCACAGCTGTTAACATGTTAAAGGCTGCAGTCAATCTCTGACAGCAGTATTTAACATGCTCGCGCTGGAAGTGCGTCACAAACCCTGCCCATCTGCACCATGATCACATGTCTGAAAGTCGCCGATGGGCTAGCATGACAAAATCGGGGTCTAAAGTAGACTGCAGTGGCCCTCACTGCTGGATTGCTATGAGTGCCACCCTGTATATTAAAAAAAAAAAAAAAAAGTCAAAAATATTACAAAAATTGATACAAAAGTTAAATCGCCCCCCATTCAAAAAAAAAACCCCACAAAAAAACAACCCCCCACATTTGGCATCACCGTGTTCAGAAACACCTGATCAAAAATATATATATATACATATATATATACATATACATACATACACACACATATACATACATACACACACATATACATACATACACACACATATACATACATACACACACATATACACACATACACACACATACACACATACACACACATACACACATACACACATACACACATACACACATACACACATACACACATACACACATACATACATACATATCCAGCCCCACATCCTGGTAAACGGCCCTTTTGTTTTTTGGTGCAAACTTTGGATTTTCCTTTTTACCACCTAAATAAAACAGGACGTATACAGCTTTGGTATCTGAACTCGTATTGACCTGGAGACTCATAATGACAGATCAGTTTTCGCACTTGAACATGGTTAAAAAAAAAAAAAAAAAAAAAATCAACAATTTTGGAATTGGAATTTTGCTTGTGCAATTTCACCGCACAATTTTATTTCCTATTATCCAGTATAAGATATGGTAAAAACCAATGTGTAGTTCAAAAGTACAACTTGTCCTGAAAAAATAAGCCGTGCATGCCTCTGGGAAGAAAACCCTAAGGTCGTAAAGGGATTAAACACAAACTGGAATAAAAAGAAAATGAGCAAATATAATGCCATTAGTAAATAAGTGAATAGTAACATTGTATGTAAGGGTATGTGCACACATTGTGGATTTCCTGCGGATCCAGTGTGTTTTTTGCAGTGCAGAAACGCTGCAGATCCGCAATTGATTTACAGTACAATGTAAATCAATGAGAGAAAAAAAAAAACGCTGTGCAGATGGTGCGGGAAAATTCTGTGCGGAAAGGCTGCGGATTAAAAGAAGGAGCATGTCACTTTTTTGCGGATCTGCAGTGTTTTTGTACCCATTCCATTATACA